>NW_010253228.1:147496-161697 GCF_000690775.1 Eurypyga helias | reverse complement strand
AAATTTATTACCAATCAAATCAGAGTAAGACAAGGCTCTTATTCAGCCTGGAGAAGAGAAGGCTCTGGGGAGACCTTACAGCACCTTCCAGTACCTGAAGGGGCTACAAGGAAGCTGGGGGGGACTTTTTACAAGGGCCTGTAGTGACAGGACAAGGGGTAATGGGTTTAAATTGAAAGTGGGGAGGTTTAGATTAGATATCAGGAAGAAGTTCTTCCCGGAGAGGGTGGTGAGGCACTGGAACAGGTTGCCCAGAGAAGCTGTGGATGCCCCATCCCTGGAAGTGTTCAAGGCCGGGCTGGATGAGGCTTTGAGCAACCTGGTCTAGTGGAAGGGGTCCCTGCCCATGGCAGGGGGTTTGGAACTAGATGATCTTTAAGGTCCCTTCCAACCCAAACCAGTCTATGGTTCTATAATGAGAAAGAAAACCAAATCTTAAAAACACCTTCCCCCCGCCCCTTCCTTCTTCCCAGTCTCAGCTTTGCTCCCCATTACTCTACCTCCTCCCCACCAAGTGGTGCGGAGGGATGGGAAGTGGGGGCTGTGGTCAGTTCATCACACATCTCTGCCACTCCTTCCTCTTGCTCCAGCATGGGAGACAATTCTCCATGAATTTCTCTGACGCTAATCCTTCCCACAGGCTGCAGTTCTCAATGAACTGTTCCAGCGTGGGTCCCTTATGCGAGGTGCAGTCCTTCAAGAGCAACCTGCTCCAGTGTGGGCTTCCCATGGAGTCAGGGGCTTCTTCGGGCGCAGCTGCCTGCTCCAGCGTGGGACCCTACCCGGGCTGCAGGGGGTCTCTGCTCCCCCGTGACCCTCCATGGCTGCCGGGCACAGCCTGCCCTCTCACCACGGGCTGCAGCGAACCTCTGCTCCAGCCACCTCCTCCCTGCCTTTTGGTGCTGACCTGGGTGTCTGCCTGGCTGTCTCTCACATCCCACTCCTCTCCCTGCTGCAGGCTCTTCTGTTTTCCCCTCTTAAAGATGTCAGTCCCAGAGGTGCTGACTGTCTCAGACGTGGCTCCAACTTAGAGCCGGGGAAGCTTCTAGCAGCTTCTCACAGGAGCCACCCCTGTGGCCTCTCACCTGCTACCAAACCCAACACACAAACCCATTACAATGGAACACTGTGGTTTGGAAAGTGTCAGAGGAAGGAAATCCTAGGCAGTAATTTTGCCTAATATGTTCACTGATCTTAGATGTGAAATAGAGCAACGAGATGGAGCAGTCATGGAAAAGGCAAGTGGGGTCAAGTGTTAAAATCCTATAGTGGAAACAAGATGGTGAAAATTATAAAAATTAAGCGTACATTTTCACAACATACTGCTCCTCCTTCATCCTTATTTCATCTGTAAATGTTTTACGATTTCATCCCATCATTATTTGGAGCACCTTTCTTCAAAAAAATAATCGAAGTATACTCTCCTTGTTAATTTAACATAATCTAACACCCATTCCCAGAGCAGCTAAAACCCATATGCCACTTAAATCTTTGTAAAGAGTGTCTTTGTGTGTGATAATTTTCACAGAAAGAAAACATTAGATATATGCTGAAATTGTGAACTTTGTGACATTCTGAAGTCTCTGTGAATTCTGACATCTTCAGCAAGTGGCAGACACGATATTCAAGTGCCTGTAATGGACCAATGCAGCAGTTGACATCTGACATGCAGTTGACTGAATGACCTGGAAGGTTACATGGGTAGGTAGTACATGAAATCCTTATTTAAAGCTTTCTCTAGTAACTGGAGCAGCTGTGACATGAGGCTAAACCACAGATAACTGACTTCTTAAAAAATACATCCAGAAGTCTAACCCTCTAGAAAGGTCTGTATTGTATACAGTATTACCCATTAACTTCAAGATGTGTCTTGCTTTTGTTCAGAGTATTGCGTGATTAGATTTTTTTTAAGTTACAAATACATGATTGGAATTGTATTTCACAGCTACATCTTGCTACATGGATGAATGACAAGATGGGTTGAACCTTTGTCTTTTTTTTTTTTTTTTCATTTTCCCTTCTGGATTGAGATGATGCATTGCTATACAGAATGCCTCCCTGAATGCCACCCTGCAGTTATGACATGAAATGGAACTGCTAATAGAAGTATGAGAAATTAGAGGTAGAAAAAACATATTACTTCATCAGCTCCATGCACCTGACAGTACATGAGGGTTCTGAATTGTTCAGGAAAAAAAGTTATTCTGAAAGGATTAGATATGATGTAATAAATTATATTAAAATGAGTGAACAAGTATAAGGCTTTTGTAGCTTAAAGTGATAGGAAGCCTCCATCTAACCTTAATACTGATACAGGAAAAGGTATTTCAATAAATTAATTTTAGTGAACTCTGTTACTGAATGTTATTCATTTCTTGACTTCTTACTAAGAAATATTTCTAAGCTGACATTCAGGCCACTGGCTTTGTAAACTTTTAGAACTGTGCCATGTATAACTAAACCTTAAAAAACCTCAAGTATTTTAATCCCTTGGTAGTTTACAATTCATGACAGTGTAAGTTTGCTTAAGAAACTCCTTTGAATCTGTGTCTTCTTGCAAAAATTAACAGGCAATAAAGAATGAATTTTGTGAAGAGTACTTCAAATTCATTTTCTCCCCAGTATGTGAATTCCCCATGCTAGAACTAGTAGCTATGCTCATAGGCTGCAACTGTTCTTACTATTTTGTGCTTCAGATTTTATTCTAGTCCATACAGGACAACAGCATCTTCATAGGGATCTGTCGCAAGGTATGACCCATACTTTGTGAAGAATTAAAGATGGTTCATTTTCTTAAATTGATGAAATTTCATTATAATTTTGGGAGTCGGTACTTATCTACATTTCTTTTGATCTTGCTTTCAATTTACAGTAGAATTGAAATCAGAATAGGACTAATTTTAATACTTTTTAAGAGAGAGCAAAAAGACGTGTATAGTTCTAGGAGCTTTAATCTTTTTTTGGTGATGTTTTTCAGTTAGTTAGGTTCAAGCTTCATTTTTATGTAAATCCAAACCTCCAAATTTCATTATCATTATTAAAGGCTGTTTATTCAATTTCTGAAAAAAAAAGTCTCATTGCTGTCACCATAATATGAATGATCAAAGATGAGTAATTGTAACATTTCTTTTAGGAATCCTGCCCTCAGTAAGCCCATAGGATTTGTTTACCCTCTCTTACCAACCAACATTTGTACCCATATGTTGAGATGGCAGAATGCCTCCTTCACTAGCTACTATGCCAGTTCCAGTAGGATATAGATGCCAAACAATATTTAAATAAGGAACTAGCATAATGCTGAAAATACCATCTGTTCTGTAAAATTTCCCTTATTCTCTGACAGGATTGCCACACTGAACTTCCATGTGTTAATCACATTTTTGATAGACAATAATGAAATTTGAATACCTGAACAGCTGAAATGTCTGAGCATCCATGATACCTACAGTTTTATCAAGGAATAAGGAAGCTTTACATTTAAAGTTTGTAAGCCTTTTTTGAAAACATGCAACATCCAAATACATTAGTCTGTGTAGAATTATGAAGTAACTCATGGATGATAGTGGCTGTGAAATATATTAATCAGCCTTTAAAGATAGGTATTTACTATTATCATGCCCCTTCTTATGTGCAGATATACAGAGACCATTTTGTTGAAAACCTCTATAATTCCTTCAGGAAGTTTCATACATGTCAGCTCTAGGAGTGAGGTCTGTTCTCTCTGGATTCCTTACTTATGGATTGCATTAATCTTAAATTTGCCAGGTGGCCAAGGTTCAATTCCAGTGCAAGCTACTGATTAGGAATCCTCCTAATCAATCAACCAATTGATTTGAAATCTCCATTTCTCACTCTACTGTTAAAAATCTCTGTGTATTAAGTCCCTGACCACTTCTGTTTATCTGACCATATTCATGAACACTTTTTTATTTAATGCCCTGATTCCATTTGCTGATATTTGAGAAATTACACATTTCCAAACAAGCATCTGTGCATATATATATATATATATATAAAAATACATGGATACAGCAATATGTAATTTTTTAGAAAATACTGACTTTTGTGAATGGTGGCAGCTGTCTGTATTAAAAAAGATTGAATGTGATTGGTCCCAACTGAAAATAGTTGCTCTGACAAACACGTTATTTCTTCTAAAGAGCACTGTGTCAAAGAACATTTCTTATAACTTTCTTGGGTGTGAGAGACTTTGATCATCTTCATTTCAGAAAGGCCAGAAAGATACTTGGTATAACATAATTTTTTATGAAGTTAATTTTTTTTTCCTGATAAATATGAATTCCATTGAAAAATTAGTTTCTAATGGACCTATTATATTATTCTTGTTGAGTTTAATGAAAGGTATAATCCAATCTACCTTTCCCAGAATTGCTTTTGGAAATATTAAAATACTGAGTTTAAAATTGTTAAAAGTAAGTGGGTTTAGTAACTATTTTAAATTACTTTAAATGAGTCAAACAATAAGAAAATAGGTTAAATGCAAATTGAGCATATTTTAAAATATCTTTTCTCTTCCACTTGAATCAATTTTCTCCTCTCTGTTTTCAGTTTGAAAAAGCCCATTATTTACCTTGTTTATTTTCTGCTTCCTTGATGTTTACTAAATTCCATTACTAGATTTTCATCCAAAACCACAGATTTGCATATGTAGTCACATGGACTTTTCATGTATTCAGACTGTAGTACTTGTTGCCCTACAGAGGTAGATTAGGAGATGGTTTTGGGGTTGTTTTTTTTGGGGGTGGGGAGTGGATGTGGTGTTTGTTGGTTTGTTTTTCATTTAGGCTTAGGCTGTACTGCAAGTAAAGTAGAAAGATCTCGAGACCTTACCGATTTCACTAAAAATATATGTATTGCACGGTTCCAAATTTTTGCCTCATATATCTTCATAAATGTGTGGAGTGACTTAAAATATTTCACTTGTTACACAATTGCATACTTAAGTAGTATGGATTAGATTAATTGGGCTTTGTGGTAGAATCACAGAGTCACAAAATGGTTGAGGTTGGAAGAGACCTCTGGAGGTCATCTGATCCAACCCCCCTGCTCATTATAGAATGGAAGGGACCCATAAGGATATCAAGTCCAACTCCCTGCTCCTTGCAGGAATACCTCACAGTAAACCATATGAGTAAGGGCATTGTCCAGATGCTCCTTGGACTCTGACAGACTTGGTGCCATGACCACATCCCTGGAGAGCCTGTTCCAGTGATGAACAACCATCTTTTCCTAACGTCTGATCTGAACTGCTGCTGATGCAGCTTCATTCCATTTCCTCATTGCTGGTCACAAGAGGAGAAAGATCATCATATCTCCCCCTCTGCTGCCTCCCTGGAGAAAGTTGTAGACTGCATGAGGTCACCCTTCAGCCTTCTGTTCTCTAAGCTGAACAAACTATGTGACCTCAGCCACTCCTTATAAGTCTTGCCCTCTAGAACTTTCACCATCTTGGTTGCCATCCTCTGTGCACACTCTGTTTGGTGTCCTTACTGAGGCACCCAAAACTGCACACAGTAAGCAAGGTGGGAAAGCACCAGTGCAGTGGGACAGTCACCTCGCTTGACATATTTGGCCCTTTTGGCTGCCACAGCACACTGTTGACTAGTATTCAACTTGCCATCAACCCATCCACTCAAATCTCTTTCTGCGGGGCTGCTCTCCAGCCTCTTGTCCCCCAGTTTGTGTGTACAACCAGGATTACCCCATCCCAAATGCTCTTGTTAAATTTCATAAGTTTGGTGACTGCCCAGATCCCTCTGTAAGGCCTCTCTACCCTCGAGGGAGTCAACAGCTTCTCCTTATTTAATATCATTGGCAAACTTAATGCCCATTCAATTCCTGTGTTCAAATCATTTATAAAAGCATTAAAGAGCACTGGCCTTAAAATTTGGCCCTGGGGAACCCCAGTAGTGACTGGCCACCACCCCATTTATTATAACTGAGCCCAACCTGTCAGCCAGTTGTTCACTCATCAGGGCCCTCCAGAGCCACTTGCCCAGAACCATGTCTAGATGGCTTTTGAGCACTCCAAGAATGGAGATTTCACAACCTCTCTGGCAAGTTGTTCCAGTTCTTGGTCTATCTCACAGTACAAAGCTGTTTCCTGATGTTCAGGAGCAACCTCCTGGGTTTCAGTTTGGACCTATTGCCTCTTGTCCTGTTACGAAGAGTCAGTGGAAGCTTTGTCTGACATAGGGGTTCGAGCTCACAGTCAGATCATCAAAGCTTTTGACTTCCATTCTAAACAGTAGAGGACAATGAAAATTCAAGTAAAATAAGATGTCACTTCCTGTTGGTAGGTCTGTTTCTTCTCAGAGCTGTAAAATGTCTTGAGTGCCTGCCTAGTTGGCTTGACTGTTTGGTAAGAATAAACCTAAGATTTAGTATTACCATAACTGTTTTTTCCATAAATTGTGTCAGACATTTGGCTGTTGTCGTTTTCATGTACCACTATAAAGATAACAGGGACTGTTACAGTTTCAGTTGTTGTCTAAATAATTTGCAAATACTGGTCAGCTTTTGTTCTGCAAACTCACATAAATTGCTAGTGAGGAACTACTGTTGAAAGAAAGGAAGCAAAAAAGGTTTTTAAAAAAGAGTTAGATTGTAATAAAAAGATAAATTAATAAAACATCCTAATTCATAGTTATACCAGCCTACCAAATAATTGATAATTTTTGTCTTTTTTTTCTCACTGAGTTTCTCTGTGTAATGAAAAGTTTTTTATTATAGGACACGGTTATCTGGGGATTTTAGTTTGTTCAGGATCAGTCCTTTATAAAGTATTAATTCTGATGGATTGTGCTATAAAATCGAGATCACGGAGATGCTTCACGGTTAGGTTATTTTTTTTTTATTTAACTGGATTACTCCCATATCAGGTATTGGGTAGAAGTCAATGTATTTAGAAACAAGTATCAGCCTTATAAGTAATGTTTGTTTCCCCAGTATAATGAAGCTCACTTAAATAAATATCTGATATAAAAATAATCCTGTTAAAGCTGAACAAATGAACTCTACACCAGTTCTATAAGACCCTGACTGATAAATACTTGATTAATGAATAATCCTGTTAAATGAATAAAATTTATGTGCCAAATAGAGATGTAAATTACAGTCATGGTCAGATTTGTTATAGGAAAGTTACAGATTAATAAATCTTCTAGGCTGATATGACAAAGCATGATGACAATAAGCTTTTTTTAGAAATAGTTTCAATTATTTTTTTTTCCCAAAATTACATTAAAAGGGTTTATATCCATGTCATGTAATGATGGAAATATTCATAAGAAATAAGTGGACGTACTTGTATGGTAGCAAAGCACTAATATTTTAAAATTGAATATTTTCTTATTTCCATTTTATTGCATCTGACTTTTTAAAAGTTTTAACACCTTTTTGGTTTTATATCATCCTAAAAAAATATCCTAGCAATTAACTTTTTACCCAGTGTAGGTCACATGAAGTTAGATCATTTATACTTAAATTCTTTAAACATACATGGGTATTTTAATGCACATTAGAAATCATGTTCACTTGTTAAAAGATATATTATAGTGTCTTTTATCTTTTTGTAGTCTGGGAGCTTTTTCTATCAAAACCAAAAGCAAAATATTTAATTTTTTTAAAACTCTTTCATATCTGTGAAGGAGTCCATGAAAAAGCCAACAAATCATTAGTTGTGAAAGCTCATTAAAATAGATCAAACCAAACTAAACTAATAAAAGAAGAGCCTGTGCCAGTAAGAACATATGACTGTAAATAGCTTTTGCTGCAATACCCATACTGGACCTTGCCAAGTGTCTCGCTGACAGAACATCCCTCACGTGGCAGTTGTTCACAAAAAGGCACGAAATTAACACAGACAAAATGAATAAATCATAATGCCGTGGTCAGGTTGTGTTTGGTACTGAGACGTGAGAAGGGATGAGAAGGTTTTGGATGCCTTTAGACTATCTTTGAGCTTCTTTATTGGGGAAGCAATTAGCCTATCACCCTCTAGAAATCTAGAGCTATCCAGGACCTGTATGACTCTAGACTTAAGAACAGAAAAAAGGGTAAAGCTTTAGTTGCATCTTCCTTTTGTTACTTGACCGCATTGCAATGACCGTATTGTCCTTTCCTGAAGACCAGTTTTAAGATTTAAAATCATTAGTCTCTTTTTACATATGTAAAGATACTTAAGAGATAAAATCGGAATGAGTCGAAAGGTGGATTTGCATAATGATGTAGAACTGCCACTTGATTTACTTTTGAAGGTGTCTTCATTAGCAAGGCTTTTTAAAGAAGAAAGTGCAAAGAAAGGTGGGTTTGAGGTGATCAAAATATGCCTTGTGTTCAGATGGAAATGCAGTTTATAGTTAGGCTTATTAAAATAATATTTTTAACATGTAATTCATTTCTTCCTCTCCCATAAGGATTTTTCTTTTGTTTTTCAAAAATGTTTCTACTTTACCTTTTTTTTAAAAAACAAACCAAAGATTTCATGATGGAATACAAAGACTGTAAGTTCAGCCCTTTCTCCATGAATGTGTTAATGAAAAAAAAAAACAGGAAAAAAAAAACCCTGCCTTTGAGGTAAGTTACCTTTTTAAGGGCTATGATTTGAGTCCTGGAAATAAAGTAGTATAGATTTGAAGTCTGAAGGCCATGATAACTAAATGGAAATTAGGCAAAAGGCAGACATTCTTCCATTTGTATGTGAGGGTGGAAAAGGAAATTTTTACAGCTCTGGCTAGAAACGGCTGTCTCCGGCTGGAGGGAAAGTTCTTTCACTGATTTATGAACTTTCTGAATTTCCCTTGGTTCTTACAGTTTTCATCTCAGCTTTTCTTCTATTTGGATTATTTGACTTCCAATTTGTGCGTGATTACAGTAAACCTCAGTTGCTTGGGTTATTGTAAGTGTTGTACTGTTTGTTGTATGAATGCAGAAAATACACGCAAGGAAATTAATTTTGATTGTGCGTAAGAGAATAAACTATTTAATTAACCACACCAGTTCCATAATTATTTGGACTAGATTTGTGATTATCACTAGATTTCCACTGTCTACTTTGATACTTGCTGTTTAAACCTGATACCAGATCAGTATGTTATACCAGATATTTGTTACATTACCATCTTATGGTCTTACATCATCTTCTGTTTTATTGTAAAAGAGATAGTGGGCATTATGACAAGCTCTTTAAGAAATTATCATTCTAAAACCTGGGCAACAATGTGATTACTTAGTGGAATGAATGTACTCACCAGTCTAGTAACTAGAACTGGAATTTCTGAGAGAGCCTGAAGAAATATTGATATTTATCACCTTGGGCTTCTTCTGAAAAACTTATCATCAGTAATTTAACCTAGTTATCTTCAATAATCTTGTTGGAATTCTCCTTTCATTCCCTATTAACAATGGAGGAGTTAGAAGGCAATATTATTTTATCTTATAAATGGAGAGTGGGATTATCAAAAGCTTGTCCCATCAGATTTAAACTCTTAAACTGTTATTATAATTAGGAAGTTCAGATGAAAGTGTTTTAGCCATCACAGTCATTTAGCAAGAAAAACAGAGGCTATTAGTACATTAACTAGGCCTGCTGAAAGTATTTTCTTTCAATCTTTACATGCACAACTTTCTGATTTTGTGTACTCAGTCGTTGAGACTATTGCTTTTTGGTTTTCTAAGTTTATTCTTCAGGGTCTGTGTAGTTTATTTTAGTCATGGGGAAATTCACTGACTTGATTTATATTGTGACTGGTGACCAAGAAATCACAGCTCATGGAAAACGGTGCTGAAAGTGATCTGAAGAGATCAATATACACAGTGTGACCCCTAAAACCAGATCGCATTACAGACCCAAAACTGCAACCGGATGAACTATGCAATTGCATTTGCTCTGAGGATTAAGTACTCCCTCCTTCCTTACTGCTTCCATTGTTTCCTATTTATGCTTGCTAAGTCACTGGTCAGTCTATGAAAATTATTTTTTGGAAGTAAGGTTTTTAAAATTAGGTGGGTTTGAAACAACATGATTTGGGGTGCTCATGATACTTCAGAATTGCTGCAATTTTAATTTTCAGTAAATGTGAATGAAGACATTTCCACATAAAAGTTAAGGTTAATCTTAAACAAATTTAATATGACAGTAATTTAAGTTTTAAGTATTTGTTTTAGAATTTTCAATTGTTTCACAAGTAAGCAATGTTAATTCTGGAAAACTGCACCTGAATTTTAAATTATTCTGCACTTATTGTGGAATTTCAAGTGCCATGAACTGGTGTTGTAAGGAAAGAAAGTAAAATGGTACAGTGCATCTCTAAAAATTAGTTTTCAGCCAAACTGTGAGAATGAAAAGGACTATGTCATCTCTAGAGACATTAATACAATTAATTCAGATAATTGTCTTGTTAAAGGGAAAAATGTAGAACGTCCTTTTCTTGTTTGTTTTCACCCTTTTCTCCCTTGGTTTCTCATCCCCAAATGGGTTCCTGTGATAGTCCACCTAAGTGGTTCTGCTTGAAGAAGATGATACTCATAATGCTGACAGACACGAAGAATGACACTTCATGAAGTAAATTGGTACATTTCACTTGGAGTTTTTGAAATTATTTCTAATACTGCAGTTCAAGTCATTTACTCAGGTTCATAAAGTATTACCGACTTTGGAAAGAATTAATAGTAAGAAAGTACAGGTTATGTATTCTCATCTAGTTTGAGGCTACTGAGTTGAAGTGTAAATTATATTGCAGTTGTTTCACTTGGAGTTCATATCAGCAGATGGGAGTCCTGGCCCCTTCTCAACTTCTCTCCATCTTGTGTTCGCAGGGAGGCTTGACTGTGAAGTATTGCGCTGTCAATTGGCATGGTTAGAGAGCAGACCTCGTATCCTAAACTCAAAGCAAGGGACTGTTGCACATCTCATCAAGAAGCTGAGTTTTCATTTCTGGAGTGGTTCTGCTGTACAGGCATTGGGCAAACCACAGTGCTCAGGAAAGACTTTTCTACCTGCTCTTCCAGCCTGAAGTGAGGTACTATGATGGCAACAGTCACCAGGAAAAGATAGGGTTTTTTTTCAGAAAAACTTCTTGAAAACGTCAGCTAAATATGGTATTTGGGTGTGCTTCTATGGTGGAAGATCAAAGGATATGGGGAAGTACCCATTCATGCTTTCGTGTGTGGTAGGCAAAACAAAATTCCATTTTCATTCTGCACATCAGATTGGTAAAGTGATGGGTAAAAGCAGATCTGAGGTTGTGGTGGGAGAGAAGTAATAGCAGTATTAATGAACTAACCAAAATCATCAAGTATGAGGACTATTAACTCTGTGGTGTCCAGAATTTGTCAACACTTGTTTGTCAACAGCTGTGTATCAGATAATACAGAAGACTTATGGCAATTCTTATACTTTTTTTTTTTTCTAACAGTAATAGAATTACATTTGATACCATGTCGGAAGTGATTTAGAAATTGAAATGACACCGCAGGCTGTAGTGTTAAAACTGCCTCGTTTCTTCAGTACGATATTTCTGTGCTATCACTGCTGCCCTTTCCCTTTTTTTTTTTTTTTTTTTAACAGTATCAGCTACTATTTATACACTTAGAATTTCTGGCCAGATTACTGTGGAAGGTTGTGGTACCCACATGTACAAAATAGTATAATAATGTTCTATTCTTTTTGGAACAAATTTGTTACACAGAATGTCAGATGAGTCATTTTGTTCATGTCAGATATCTGAAAATAATGGAAAGATGCCAAAGTAAAAGCCCAGTAATCCATGCACTGGTGTAATGGAGCAAATGAAATGCAAAGCTCTTGTACAGGTCCAATTTCAGCACCAAATGCTTACCTGTCAGTCAGCAAAATTGTCCCTGAATAAAAATGAGCCCATCTGAGAGGGAAAGGATTTTAATATACATCAAATTCTTTGAATCTCTTGTGAGGTAGAAGATGTTCTGAGGAGGAAATGCTGAAAAGGAAACCTTAGTTCAAGCTAGTTCAAATCACACATGTATTGCTGACTGTGAAAGGTTTGGGTTTATCCTTATTGTTTGGTAGCTCTAGCTCCTTGGATAGACAGGTGATTTCCCTTAGGCTACAGCAAATCTGGCCAATCACTGATTTAAAAGTTTTAGACAGGTAATTTGCAGACTTTTGGAGACACTTGTGCTTTGTCTGTGAAAGACCTGATTAAAACTTTAATTCACAAAATGCCAACATCAGAGATATCTTTGCAGATATCATAGTTATGATTTGCTCTGACTGAAACGTTTTTGAAGAGCTATGTGGCTGAGTGTGCTTCTACCTTTAAAGTGGCCATTGGGAGAACATGTTTTGCTACTGAGACGTCTTCTTGCAGGCTTAAACATAAAATTTTAAACATAGTGTTTATCTTCTGTAGCTTCAGAGTTGAGGCTGACACAGCTCTACATGTTCTCAGTTTATGAAGTCCCAATTTTCTTCACATTTCAATAGTGTGTCCCAGTAGCGTTTCTCTGTGCTGAGGGTGCAAGGGGCTAACCAGTGTCAGTATAGCTGTTGACAGTCAGCCAGGACTAGTTCTCTTAAAAGTTAATGTGTCGAGAATGAACCCACACTTCAGGAATGAAAAAAAACCAAAATGTGTGGTATCGAAAGTGATAATAAATACATTGAGCAGAGCTGCGTATACTTTTTGGGTTATGACTGGTTGAAGGGCAGATCAAAAGCTCTGTGCATGTGAAACAAAGAGCACAAGCTGAATTCATTTTAATCCTCTGGTTTTAAGTGGGTGTGCCTTCTACTTCTGGGTCTAGAAATAATCATACTCGTATCAATTTATATTGTATGACTTTGGTAAGCTGTGAAAATAGTATTTTTCACTAAATTGTCACTTATTATTGTTCATTTGTGGCCACTAACATAGAAAAATGTTGCAGCTACAATGTCAGAAGAATAGGGACAATTTGATGTTTTCTTTTGATGCTGTTTGTTGATATCTAGACCACTGCAGCTTGATTGCCTAACATTAAACCTATAATAACAGTGCAATCATAGCAGTATCATCATGAATGTCGTTACAATAGAAACAACATTTACACGGCTTCAGAATGGTAATTATCAAACTTTTTGTCATGAGGCGCTTATTTGCTAGCATTGATCTGCCCCGGTCAGTTGTTAGCTCTTCTCATCTGAGGTGTATTGATTGTATAATCAGTAGATAGAGGCTGCGGGCAGATGAAATTCAGTGTTGTTGGGCAAATTATTGTCTGCTTGCCTGTTGACCTGGACCCTGCTGGTTGTACCTTAGACAGTGGTGGGATTATTACTCATTTCAGTGACCCTACTCTGACAGAGAACTCCATATTATTATAAAAGATAAATGGCATCCTTTGCCGGGGATATGGTTGAACGCAGGTGTTAGTGTGTAGTGAAACTGAAAATCTTGTGCCGCAGTGTTCCTTGACTTCCCTTCAGGGGTTTTTTTCCTTTTTAAAATGTGTAAAAATATTGTAGACTTGCAACATGTTTCATGTCATACACAACATACATTTATAGGAAAATGATGCCTAAGCATGGTGTTTTACATTGGTCATTTGAGAATTCTACTTGCCAGACTTTAAGATATTGATATAATTCCAACACAACTTTTGGTTATTGCTATCTGACAACAAGGAGGACCAAATTAATTGCTACTTCTAAGTACATAGTTTAAACCTCGGGCGAATAGCCCACTCCTGTACAGAGTAATTTTGCAAACTCTTCTCATATGTTTTCTTCGCCTCTAGCGTCAGTGAAGAGACTAAGTAATAATGTGTGCAAAGTTGTGTGTGAGAGACACGTTATTCATCAATAGAACTTTGAGGTATCAGTTTAGTAAAAGGAAACCTCCTGTGTGGTATTCATATTAGGACTTTTTATAACGGTAAAGGTTATTAGTGTACACAGCATTTAGGAAGGAGATTTGCATGGCGGTTATTACCAGAGGGAGAGCCCTTCTGACTCAAATGACAAGAGGTGATGTAGAAACCATGAATACTTTTACATCCCTCAGTAAAGCCAGCTGCGTTTAGCTAATGTGCTCTGCTCTCTGGTGGTGACTGTACCATTGTATTGTAAAGGTCAGTCATTACCTGTGCATTGTGTCTAAACCACCTGCTCACAGCAAGTAATTGTATTTGGATGACCAGCAGTTTTATAGTATTAATTG
>NW_010253228.1:123842-147465 GCF_000690775.1 Eurypyga helias | reverse complement strand
TGCTGAAGCCATGAGAAGAATACTGAGCACTTACACAGCAATTTACAACTTCAAAGTGCTGTAAAAACAGTAGCTAATTATTGTTATGCTGCAAAATCTATGGACAGTTCTATATAGTTCTGAATATATATTGCATGACCTTAATTTAATTGCCAGAAACAATAGATCTACCTTTAAAAAAAAAAAAAGAATGCAAATGGGTTGGTGGAAGTGCACAATGATGGTACTACTGTAATCTCTAGAATAATTACCCATGAAAGGGAGCCTTTGCAAAGCAGCATTATATTTAAAATAGATGAAATAATGTATTTTAAATTTAAATATAATATAAAAAGACAACGTAAAACTTAGGTGATTTGCTCTGTAGATATATATCAAATACAAATATATTGCAGACACAGAAATGAAACCATATTCCAGCTGAGAAATAAAGGAAAAGAAGTAAGCATCTCTGGAGAAGGGTGTTTTTTATAGTAGAGAGAAAATCTGTGTTTCAAAAACTGCTTTAGCATAGTTACAAACTAGGGTAAGGAGTGAAGAAAGTAAATATGGTTGTCATCCACACATAAGGTCCATATATGATTTTGTATGTAACTTTCAATAAATATATAGTTCTGTCAAGAAAATATAAATTATTTGGAAGAGTAATAAGAGTCGTTAGTGGCCTATTAGGAAAAAACAGGTTTAATTTTCAAGATACGGCTGTTTTACGTCATTATATAAGGAAAGGGCAATTCTTAGCTGGTAACAGCGGACTGATGAGAGGGGAGGGTCTTATGAATCTATTCATCCTCTTCTTTAGCAATGTTGTTGACTACGATATGCTTCTGTAGCATAATCTTGTGACTTTACTGCCAGGGGTTCATCTTTCTGTGACTGAAAGCCTGTTTTGACACAGCACAGCTCTGTCACATTGGCTCAGACTTAGGTGAAAACTAAGTTGTGAGAAGGAGTTTTGACAAAGTCTGTAGAATCATGAGACAGGAAAGGTAAAGTCAGGGTCAGGTGGAATTGCGGAAACAGCTGAAGGATTCAAGAGGAAGACAATGACTCAGTAGCATCAAGGATTCAAGGAGCACTGATGGTTTCTTGCCAGGTTTGGTGTTTACCTGGCTGGCAAAGGTTCAATGGGTGTCTCAAAGAGGGTGGTGAGCAAATTAATTCATATAATGATAGCTTGTAAGTCCTTGTTATCTATTGTATGTATTAGCCAATAAATAATTGATCTGTGGTTTTAGTTGTGTATATCCTGCTTGCAGTCTTTTGTGGTTGGTAAAAATTGCCCGAACAAAGTGATCCAGAAAGGCAGATTTCCAGGCATTCCATGTGTAAAGGCTGTGGTGATGCCACAGTGTGTTCAGTAGTGTCCGGTCCTTTCCAAGTTTGTCTGCCAGACTTAATCACCATTTGCTACCCTGGAAGGCAGGTAGCCAAAACATGGTTTTTTTGATTCTTACTGTATTTAGTCTTCAAACTGAGATCTGGTCTGCTTGGTTCTGTGAAGACTGCTTTTGAACATGGCAAAACATTTTTCACAGGAATCTTCAGAGTCCAAAGTAGTATGAGCGAGCTGTATTTAGTGCAAAAGCATAACAATTTTTGTCTCCTTTTTGGCAAGAGGTGGAAATCCTCTCTGACGATCCAAGAATTTGAAACATGGAAAAGGTAGGGAATTTTTGTGGAATATTTTAGGAGCCTCTATAACCTCATACAGATTCACTCATCTAAACTACATTGATTTTGATAAGTTGCTATCTCAGCTCTTTCTAGACTTGCAAATCCAGATCATTTTGTGGAAAGATTATTTGCAGAACTGGCAATAAAACTATAGTAAGACTCTGAGTGAGGCCCTTCAGATATGATAACACAGGGAAAAAAAAAAATTCTGAACATAGTGATTCTTATTGCAAAGCTATTTTTCGTCTCTCTTTTATTTTTGTGAAGATAAAATCTAATAATGCCACAGGAGTTTAGCATGTCTTAAAAGTGTAAGACCACTGTAGTTAAAAGAAGATACAAGCAGATCCTTGTTATACCTGCGTAACAAAACATGTAAGTATATCACAGTGTTATTTATACACTGGTTTGGTTTATGAGCATAAGCATTCAGAGACAGGAATACACAAGAGGGCAATAATATGCTTATGCTGGGACATAAATGGTCTACTTAAATATATGACTTTAGTGAGTGACATACTTTCTTGTTTATGGGGGGTTTTAGGGGTTTGCTTTTTGGTTTTTAGTTGGTTGCTTGTTGTGGCATTGGTTTTGGGTTTTGGTTGGTTGTTTTTGGTTTGGTTTTTTTTCCTGCGAACATTCATTTTTCACTTTCCCTGAGATATTTGGATGTTTTTGCTGGATGGACCAGTTCAATTTTGATGTACTTTAACAGTTCCATATTCATCCCTGCATTTCCTTCTAGTATGAGACAGGTAACAGTTTCATCTAATTGGAGGGAGTGTATTAGTACTTGGGAAGATAATTGGCATTTGTGAGAAAAAAGCTTCATAAAGTATTTCTAAATTATAACCGAAATCTGAGCTGCAAAGTCTTGAGTATCACCTGCTTTCTTTCATTTTCTTATATAAGAAGGACCCGAACACTGAATCCTTTGTAACAGAACAACAGAAGTAATTTCGTAACTGTTTTTCCTGTTTTGCACAAGGAGACCTGTTTTACTGAGGTTTTTATTGTCATGGCAGCAAAAAGATGGTAGTGGCAGCAGTCCATTTGACCTGTAAACATAGTGTAACCAGTGACACTATTCTAAAGCTTTTAAATGTATCTGATGCCTTTATTTATGATACCCTATAAACAAAGATTATGTGAATTGAGTATTATTATTATGAATTCCAATTTAAAGGTTTTCCAAGAGTGTCACTATCAAGTTGCAACATTTCGGCTTTACTCATCTTTTCACCTATCAGTACGTCATACTGACTGAAAGCTGAAGGATCATTTTCCCTTTTTCCTGTAACTGCTTAATCCTTCCTATGATTCCAGAGAGCACCACTGTGAAAGCTCTTTATTGTATATTGTGGCAATGAGCTGCACACCAGAAAGGGTCAGGGCTCTAGCAGTGGCTGACAGGACCTGGTCAAGACTCCATGTTAGGCTAAATTGACAGACTTGTTTGGATCCACAGACTGTTTTACATAAGGTCTTGGTAGGAATGGAAGAGAGTCCTAGACATCACACAGGAGCAGCAGCTATTGTATTCTTGATAGAGTAGATAAAAGCTGCTTAAACAAAGCTGGGAAAACAACATGCTGGCCTTGTTTGATTTTCAGTGGATTTATTTCAATCCACAGAAAGGGGGAATGAAGTACAAGGAGGTAAGGAAGTGTTGGAGGCATGAAAAGAACTTGGAATGTTCTGCAAGTCTGTAAAACTCAACTTTTGGAAAAATGACAAATATTTTTCAGTGGACAGAGCACACTTGATTGTCTGGAATTACTCCTTTTAGAACTGAGGTTACAAATAAGGAAGAGCTTCACACAGTAATGAGTGAGGTGAGTGGCGGAGACTTGTACAGTCTCCATGACTGATTTTGAACACTGAAAGAGCACACAGGTTCATCTAAATGGCATACAGCAATGGGTATAGGAACTTAGAAGAATAGACGGAATATTATAACAGTAACAAGAGGGACAATGTAGTTAGTTAAAAGACTAATCTAAAAGGTGAATTGTGGTGATGAAAATCTGCTAATGTAGCGTAGCATGTTTTACAAGAGCCTATAATATATATTCTTGCATTTTTCATGTATGATAATGCAAATCCTCCTCCTGAAAATTCTACGTTTTGCAGAAATAGAGACACAGAGTGTGCACTTAGAAAATATAGTTTAGCCAAATAAATTTTGGGAAAGATGGTAAAAGAACCTCCATTCAGGTAGCACTGTAAATATACTATGTAATGACTTCCCATGTAATTTGTGTGTACTGATATGATTTTTGAGCTCGATGCTGCTGGGAGTTTTGCTGTTATTGTAGCTCTTGCCTTCCCTTTTACCAGAATCCCTAGCATTTGTTCTCTCTGTGTCTGAATTCAATAGTTAACAGACTTCATCATGCTGTCACTGGGTCAGCAAGAGCTGATGCCATTTGAGACTTGTTTACTGTAAGTCTATCGTAGAAGAGCTAATTATGGAAAATCATCTCATTCATTTAGTTCAGATTAAATGCAGAGATAGAAGTAATTCAGTTCCTAAATCATTGATTTAAAAATGCAGATTTGGGTAAACAGAGCTGTTTAATGAAATGAGTTGTGACTTGAGAGTAGATGAGTTGTGGAATTTTTCTAGGTTGAACTTGCAAAACCAATTTCAAATTTGTAGCACAAATCCAGATGAAAAGAGGACTTTGATGGCTTTTTCAGCAATATAATGCTACTGAATATGAGGAGAAAAAAAAAAGAGAGAACTAAAATAATGGTAAATTTTAGGTCCAAATCTTTGCCAAAGTGAAATTCAGAGAGATCAGTTATTCAAGACCAGATGTACTCCGTCACAGAACTTTTGAAAGAAGTGACCCATAAAATGGGAGGCCTGACCAGTATTTTAAACAAATCCTCAATGTTACTAGGTAGTAATATATTACCAGAGAGTAACAAATATGGTATTTGTATTTGACAAGGATCTGAAGAATTACAGACCCATTGGCCAATTTTCCATGATGCAGAAAAGGTCTTTTGTATTCATAATGGATAAAAAGATAGAAAGCAAAGGGCTAGAGTAAAGTGACCAGTTTTCAGATTGATGGGGAATAGTAGCAGAATCCACCAGAGATCAGTACAAAGAGCTACACTGTTGTGAGTGGCAACTCTTGCTGAATGACTGGTTGATAAAATTGTGGATTAAATTAAGCGTCCATAAATACAAAGGAACATCCATTAAAAATACAGCCCAGAATGTATATACTTATCGGTAGGCCCTAAAATAATTTGGAATAGTTAAAACTAAGATGAGTAAAACGTCAGGAATGTGCTTGGTGGTTTTGAAAAGAGCAAGAGATGCTAGGAATCACGAGCATGTCTCTTCAGTACTTCATACAGTTTGGTTTTCTCATCTCCGAATGGGCAGAACAGAATGACAAAAGTCACAGAGGAAAAATGTGGCTGACCAGAGTATTGGGACAGTTTCCATTTTGTGAGAGAGTAGTTAGAGTAAGGATCCCACAGTTCAGAATAAAGCTGAGTGGTAGGGTGTGTTGTAGGAATGTAAAGCACAGATGAGAAGGAGAACAGGAAACACTTTCAGTTTTTGTAAATCAAGAGCAGGGAGACATCCCTCATGAAGCTAGCAGGCAGCCCAGAATGAAGCATTGGAATTTATTGGCAGAAGATATTTTTGAAGCTGAAAGTGTGTATTGGTGCAAAATGTGATGGAGAAATCTGTAGAAGAGAAGTCCATCAGGAATCATGAGTTAAAGACGTGAATATGAGCTGTGGATAAGGAAAACCCTATGCCAGTTAATTGCAATTTTTGCCTGATGCAGTAGTTAATATCAATGTGTACTCATTCTGATTTTATGCTATTTCACTGATACCTAGTATTGGCTGCTATCGCAGACTAGATAGTCCAGATGAGTCTTTGGTCTGACCCAGTCTAGACCTTCCTTTTTATATCATATGCATTAAATATTATTTATAACAGAGGTCTGGAACACCTTGGAAGGCTTGATTCTGTCCTGTAAATGTGTATTTCATATAATAATTGCATGGTTTGTTTGGATTTATTTTTTCTTCCTGTAATTGCATTCCTTTGATATCAGATTTAAATTTTATTATCTCTCAATTTCATTGCACATCTTTTGTTCTTGCATTACTAGAAATGATGAATAGAAACTTATGATAAACATTATCTATATAATTCATTATGTTGTGCACTTTTATCAAGTCCTCACTTATTTCTCTCATCTCTCAAATATGCACTCTCAGTATTTTGCTGTCTCTTCATGAGAGGTTTTTATGTTTCTGATATTTCTTATTGTCATGTCCTAACCTCTTCTAATTATTTTAATTAAGTGTTTACAAATATGAATTTCACAAAAGAAAACTCTGAAAGTATTGCTAGAATAGTTAACCTTGATCAAAGACAAAGGGAGCTAGAAGAACAAATATACAATATTAAAACATGATAAACTGAAGGACCTTTGAAATTATATTGCTTTAAGAATAGCGTGGCTCAGAGTGAATTATTTATGATACTGAAATCAAAGTAGATCACAAAAATCTCAGCCAGAGCACTGTGCAAATTATTGTGTCCATATTGCATGCAAGAAAGAGAAAACTCAGTTCTAAACCTAAGTCGTCTTCCTGTTGAGGAAGACATCTGCGGATGTGGAATTCTGCAAATAAGAAACTGCATATATCAAACCGTGTGTATTGGGGGTGTTAGAACTGTTTTGTGACTGGGCATTTTCTTAAAGCAGGATATGAGGAATCACTTGTTTTCTTGGGTTTTTTTTCAGGTTTTTTTCTCTTTTTTTTTTCTTTTTTTTTTTCTATATCAATCAGAACAAAGGTAACATCAGGACAATGGCCACATTAAATCATATCAAAGAAGTCCAGACCCTAAAGTGTTTGCTTCAGCATGTCTATGTCTTGGCTGCAACCAAACATACCCATTTTGAAAATAATGTGTTAATTTTTAATAATGTTTTTCAGTGAATCGAGTAAGGCCAAATTCTGCTTCCGGTTGTTGATAAAAAAGTTCCTGTGTAAGGAATTACATACTTTTATTATATATTTTTGGAATGAGCCAAAGGAAAACTATGTTGGTTTTGAAGTTTTTTTTCTTTTTGTCTGCTAGGTGGTTTTGGTTTGCTGTTCCCATGCCATTTCATTAAAGAGTTGTAGTACTTCTGTGCTGCAGGAGGAGACTTCGCAAGGTGTTTGGGGGTAGGCAGTTGCTGAGATACGGACCTGGATGTTAGACCACTTCTGTGTTGTGTACTAACTAAAATTCAGGGTCAAGAGCCTTATTAGAAAAGAGGGAGGGTTTTGAGGCCCTGGATGGAAAGTTCAATTAATTGTTTGCGTGGGACACTGGAAGAGATTGTACTAAGTAGCAAAATCTACCTATTTATATACTAGCCAGTAAAGAGGGGTAGGAGTCTGAGGTGGAGACAAGACCTTTCCTGGGAGGGTAACTGCTGGGATGCTGTCCTCTCAGAACACCAAGCCTATGCAGGTGCCTGTGTGTCAGCATTTCTCTGTTCTCAGCAAATATCTGAAATCCACTGTCTAGCCCAGAACTTAGTACAGGTGTGAGCTTTGCTGCAGAGGCAGTAGTGTAGGTTGTCAAACAAACAAACAAACAAACAAAATCTTTCAGTGTTTTTTAGTCTAGGTTGTGAAACAAAAAAAAATTATCTTTGTTTTTATATTTGAGGGTTTTTTTATATTTGCACTTTTTTTGGAATTTAAGTATTTGCAAAATCTACTGGTGAAAAGCTGATAAATGAGGCAATTCTGTTTGCTTGTTCGGTGGTATCTCAGCATTTCAGGTTTATGCATTAGAGGACTATTTTTATTTATCTACACATATATTATGCTTTTTACCACAGAACCCCTCTCTCATTCAGTGTACGTACTAACAGAGATCAGTGAATGAGCAGCTATTCATGTTTTCTGTTATTCTTATTGGCCAATATGTGACCCACATGTGGTGTTCACATTCAATCATTACATTGAATTCAAAACTATTAATTTCTCCATAGGCTTTCTTTCCATTGTAGCTATCATTAGCATCTGAATGCCTCACAAACCGTAATTAATTAATTTTCACAAAGCCCCTGTGAGGTGAGATGACATTATTAAAAGAGGAATAAGCCACAGAGAAAAGTGCCAGCCTATATTTTGAATGCCCAAGCTGACATGTGTAAGGTGTGTTTTTTTAAGCTACTTAGCGTTCCACAACACTTATTTGTTCTTTGTCTAGCTTCCTCTTATTTAGCTACAAGTGCCAAGCGACTTTGCAAATCAGGCCACAGATAGGTACGTTATGAATAACAGTTATTCACTGTGAAGCAGAACATTAAGTAGTATCATTTACCATCTTTCACGCAGGCACTGATACCATCCAATATTCAAAGATGGCATCTATCTACCTTAACCTTCCGTTTTCTGATTATAGTTTCCTTCATCAATAACTACAAACCATCGAACTCCATCAGAAAAAGATCCCGTGGACATTAGTGATCCTCTGCACACACCCTTGATTAGTCCCCAGAGCACAAAGAAGTTCCCCAGTGTTGTGGTATCTCAGAAGCCTAACACAGCTATGGCAACGGTTAATTAACAGCATGAAAATGCTGTATCAACAGTTTCTTGAAGACAACTAGGCTGGCCACTTCTGGCCCCTAGAAATAGATGTGTAGGATAGAAAATGTGTGCAGTAGGAACAGTTCTATAGATCTTTCATTTCTTACCCATATCAGTCTTTGGATGCCTCTTACACCTTCCCTCTCAGAGAAGTAAAAGTTCTTTCAGAAAAAGTGTGATTTTTGGTGTAGGAAGAAGTGTCATCTTTAGTGCAGGTTGCTCGCAATTTTGAGCGGTTGGAAAAGGTGAAGAGAATCTCTGATGTCTCCTTTAAAGCCCAGCAGACCAAGTCCAGTTGACTTCACCCACTGAATTGGCATATAACGGGCTGGACTTACTGAACTGAACTTTCTGTACAGTACTTCTTAGACTCTAATATATATTTTTTTTTTCAAATATTCTGTAGACAATACATACATTTTAGCATGTACAATAAAAGCGTGTGTTATTAATCTCCTGTAGATCTTGTAATAGCAAGCTGTGAACATATCTCAAAAGGATTCTTTTTCTGCAAGTCTTCACAACTGAAATTATGAAGTTCTTTTGATTGCCTTTGTCTATGATTTTGGTTTTGGTGTTTTGATTTGGGTTTTCTGGTATTTCAGTACACACAAGAAATTTAGCCCGTGTAGTTGACATTTTTCTAAGGCATTGTTTTATGATCATCCTCTACCCAAACCCCGGGCATTGTCCTTAGTAGAATGCATCAGAAACTGTGTTTCTGGACAGGCAAGCCTGACAGCTCAGAGCCTGTAGCCTCACCGTTAGAAAAAGTGGCTTAACTGACAGCAAAGCACTGCATGGCAGGATACCTACCTGTTGGGCCCTTCAGGAGGCAGGAGGAGAGAAACCTTGCAAAACTGCAGAAGCACTTCACTCTTCACAGATAGTCATTACTGGGTCTCTCTGATGCTCACAGTAGGGGATTTATTTATGGTAATTGTTTGGTGTCTGATAGTGTAAGTTAGCAAATTCAGACTTCTTTTGAGATACCGAAGTAGCTTTACCTAACATGTAATTCTTGTTTTATATTCATCTAGCCTCAGGATCCATAGACTAGTATTTTACTTTCTTAGGAAGTAATAACTAATGGTAGTGTAAACCCCATCTAAATCTTCTCCAGAATCGCTGTCTTGGGTTTTTTTTAAACAATTCAGAGAATTGAGGGACATCTATTTATTTAATTTTAGTTGAAGATACAGATCCCTATCTTCTAGCTGTATCATGTCACCGTCTAGCTTCACTTCTCCAAATGGATGGATGAAAGACACTAGGTTAAACAAAGCTTGACAGTCAAGAGATACACTGCTTACCTCATGTATCTTGAATTTACTGCTTTGAGGGGCTGCATGATTTTCTGGGAGGTTAATAACCCATTCCAACCAGGCACTGGTGGTCCAGTCAGTTGTTTACTTACATGTGATTTCTCCTTCAGCGTTTTATTAATAAGTACTACACCTTTAATTCCATGCTTTGTTTACCAATATCTTTCTCCTGTTTTTTGTAAAACATGTAGGTAAGGTATCTCAACTAATCCTTGATCATTAAGAGTAAATCTAATGCAGAAAAACAGCAGGTTCCAGGTGACCTGATCTGAAAGTTCTGTGCAGTTTGGAAAACAACAGGAATATCTACTTTTTACTGCAGTAGTTCCTATAGTATAAACAAAAAGGATATTTAAGAAACTTCACAATTATCAAATATTCCTAAAGATATGAATTTGATTTAAAGTACTTTCAGTAGTTCAGCCTTACAAGTGCAGAACATACGAAATATTTCAAATTAACATATTAATACAGGTGCACACGTGGGTCTTTTCCCAGTTCAGCGTGCCTATAGTTTTTCATTCTGGGGCTTTGTAAAGCGCTCGGTGGTCATAGCCTCTGGTAAAATAAATTTGCAGTTCAAGAAAATTTCTCAGAGGGGAAGATTTTTATACTTCAAATTTGAAATTGCATTTCTTGGCAACATGCATATTTGTGTTCTGGCATAAGCAAAGAGGCAGAAGCATATTACTTGGCTGTTATTAAAACAGAGCTGTATGCTATTAGCAGGCAGAAAATTTAAAAATGTAGAGCATACAGAGAAGACTAAAGTGGGTGTTGAAAAGCCTTTCTGGATGAGGCCTTTCTGATTCTAAGAAAAGCAGTGACTCAAATTTAAGTTTAACAAAAGCACTGTACTCTAGCTAAAATGTTTCTTTTAATCTTATTTTAACTTTCCGGCATGTAATATTTATATATAGTTGTAGCAGTTAAACTCATTTTAATGGATGAATTTTTATTTAAAAGTAAAAAAAGATGTTCTGTGCTGCAAGCAGCAGGTGTGTTTTTAATCTTTAATAGGTCACCTTCCTCAGTGCAAGCAGGCAAGCTGTTATTGATCAAAGAGGTTTTGTTGGGTAGCTCTCAGATTATTGAGTGACAAACTTTATTGAATTTGACTTAACAGAAGTCAGAAGACAGCTGAAGCATAAGAGCTTGCACTACCATCAGAGTCATTTTACGACAGCCAGGGAGCAAAGCTCAGAGATGGATACTGAGCTCTTTGCTGGCCCTTGGAGATTAACTGTACAGCCTTCCTACCAATTCCCAAGCCTGTCAGCAGAACCAATTAGATTTTCAACCAGTAGACAAGAAGGGTGGCACTTGGGGACCTTTTTGCTTTAGGTCGAAGGCTTTTCAGACTGCGATGAGATGACATTGATGATGACACGTTGAGCATTGGTTGGTTTTAAGACAAGTTAAATTAGCAGTCTTGAAATGATTCCAACTGTCTCCTGACTTCTCACTGTTGCCATATTCAGTGGATCCTGTCAGGAGCAGGTTGATGACTTAATAGTCTTTCTTGAGTGGATTTGAGCACTTTGGCTGTGTGTTTATGTGTAGTTGTCATGCTTAAAATATTCATATAAAGGTTTGAAATATTTATTTTTTTTTTTCAGTACGGCTCTCAGTGATTCTGCCTACTTTTTCTCTCTCTTTTTTTTGCTGCTCTAAGCAGTTGCTGCTGAAAGCTGTCTTTAACTATGTTTGAACTGTATAAAGTGACATTGTTTCTTGTGGCTATTGATAACATAAAGCACTTAGGAAGTTTAAGAATTTATTCAGCGTTTGATTTCCAAAGCTCCTGATGGCAAGTTCCAATCCTACCTGTACAAACATTACAATGGTTTTGAGACCATTTCAGAGTAGGAAAGGTGTATTAAGCTTGTACAGTCTTGTAAACATCTTGTAATCTTTGATTCTAATCCAAATGGGTTGTGATAGATGTGGAAAAAGGGGAAGAGGAGAAAGGGATAGGAATTAAGATGAAGTGTGCCATAATTAAATTGCCCTAGGCTATTGAAGCAAGTGAGCAGGATATCATGATGAGGCTGTTCTTTTAAAACTATGTGATACTTCAAAAGACATTTTGCTGTAGTGGATTGGCTGCTACTGTGTTGTAAAAAGAGCTAAAGAAAGAAAAGTGAAGTAAGCTAGCTGGTTTGAAATTTGTACCTTAATGTAAACAAAATCCTAACTGTTACTAGAAATTAATAGAAGCTGTCAACATGTAGGTGTTAAAATTAGCATGACTATAACTTTTAATATTTGTTAATATTAAATACTCAGCATTTAAAGGTTAAGGCTAGAATTTTTCCTTCTGAATACCTAAGGTTAAGCTCCTACATCTAAATCCAGGTTTATTCACCAGGTTAGGTACTTAACCTGTATTTAGAACCTGATGTCAGGCATTCGTTTTGAAAATGTTGGTGCTATTTCTTTGAATTTTAAATTCTCAGCTACTGTTTTCTCTCAGTAAGAATTCTTCATCTTTATTGAGGATGGTGATTTTAAAAAAAAAGTGAATGAGCGATCACCTGCAATTTTTGGCCATTATTCTCAGAACCACAAGCAGGATAACACAGAGGAGGTTGGCTGCCATTTAAAGTATGTCAACTAATAAATACTCCAAGCCACAATACTCTTTTTCTATAGGAAATATTTCTGTATGTCATAGAAGCAAAAAGTGATCATACCCAGACCAGAAAAAAACACAAACAAAATCAACAAAGGATTTGGAACATCTATCTACCTTGTTAAAAGTAGATTTTAAGTGTTGCATGTTTCTGAGCGATAATATTTACAATTAGTATCATTCATTCTGTGTCCTAATCTGATATTTGAAATATTTTATTCTTTGCTGTAATAAGCATTAACTCCAGAGTTGATACAATCATAGTCAGAGGCAGGCAGCCCATGATGAGTACAGTTTTGAAGATTAGTGACGTGCAGAATGGTCATGGGGCAAAGTATGTGCCTGAGTTTTCCTGTTTTAAACAGATGTAAATAAATTGTAAATATTTAAAATGAAAGGTGATATGAAGATCATGTATCTAACGGGCAGTAAGAGTTCTGTGTGTGTAAGGCATTTCCCAGTTTAGCAGATAAAAAACAGATTTTACTGAAAAAATAAAAATGTTTAGTGGAGATTTTGGCCACTAGATAAAGAGCAAGAAATAATCATTAGAATTGCTTTGGTCACTTCTATAAAATACTTTAAAGATTTATTGCTGGGGGCTGGGTATAAACGTGCATTCTCTTTCAGGAAATTTTAATAGAGGCATGTTATTTTTAATAGAATTATTGGTTTTGGGGAGAGGAGGTGCTGCATTTCGGACTAATTCAAGTATTTATGTGAGGCCAGAATATTAGTTATAAATAAGAAAATTGTGCATATGTAACATTTTACAAACACTGTTGTCTCAACTTATGAAGGGAAATGTGGGACCAGAGGATTGGATTGACTAAACAAACACCATCTATCACTGACAGTGCTGAGTTGTTCTGTCTGTTAACCTGGAGCTCTGCTTTCTTGACCATGCTGCCTTCCACTGTGTTCACATTTTTGTTGAACTTTTGTGGTCAGTCAGTTCAGCTCCCTGCTTAAAGCTCTCATACTGGTAATTTCCCCAGTTTCTTTTGAAGGAAATCAAAACATCTTCAAAAATGATGATGGTATTTTCAATTATATACACAACACTAAAATAATTGGCAGTTACTGTTTCACTATTGACAAATTCATATTTGAATTTTTTGTTTATTTGTTAGTTTCACCTTCCAGCCAATGAATCTTGTTAAAACTTCACCTTTTCAATTAGAGGCCTTTGTTATAAGAGTTTTTTCCCCATGTAGGTGCTTTTACCTTCTCAATGGGCTCCCTCCTTAACTTCTGTTTCATAAGCAAAATTAATAGATTTCCTTTTATGTTTCCCTTTAAACAATTCTTTAATAAATTTCATAATTCTTCTCTGAAACCCCTTGAATTGCAGACATGAGCGCTGATGCTAGTATTTACTAGCAGCTATATTAGCTAGGAAGGAAATGTAATGACATTTTTTGTCAGCAGTATTCTCTTCCCACAAATAGGAATATGTTAACGCTTTGGAGAACTGAGTCTCCCATTGCAGAAGTGTTTACAGTACTCTTTTTTTCTAGATGTGTGAGTTTACATTTGATGGTATTGAACCACAGATGGCTTGAATGCATCCAGAAGTCCAGACCACACTGTACCATTGAACTATATTCTTTGTGGCTCAGAGGCTGGTGCCAGTGGTGGAATTTTGGGTTTTTTATCATGGGGAGGTTTACACGGCACCGGGCCTGCTGACAGATGGCGTTCAGCTGTCTCAAAGGGACAGAAGGTTTTTCAGCCATGAATTGTCGGGGCTTATTGAGAGGGCTTTAAACTAGGTTTGAAGGGGGAAGGGGGCAAAACCTCTCCAGGCTCTGGGCATCTCTTGGTGGCACTGGTGACCACAGATCACCAGGAGAGCACCTGGCAAACTAGGTTTTGGTTTGGGAGCACCTAAGAAATCAGGTTTGGGAGCACCTATGAAACCTGAAGGTGCACTAGTCCATGGGACCTGATGAAATACATCCGTGGGTCCTGAAAGAACTAGCAGATGAGGTTGCTAAACCTCTATCCATCATATTCAAGAAGTCGTGGCAGTCTGGTGAAGTTGCCACTGACTGGAAAATGGGAAACAGATCCCTGGTCTAGTGGAAGGTGTCCCTGCCCATGGCAGGGGGGTTGGAACTAGATGACCTTTAAGGTCCCATCCAACCTATTCCATTCAATGATTCTGTGATTATCCCCCACATCACCTTTTATGATATCTGCAAATTGTTCCTGTAATGATTTTATATTTCCAGATGAAGATGTTAAATGACATAAGGTCAAAAATATCCCACCCCAGGATCACAGGAGAAATACATGCTCTCAATAGTAACTTCTATTTTGAGACCTTAGTTGTTTGTGACATGCTGAATTCCTGCCAGTATAATTTTAGAATCCGAATGTGTTGCTTTACAGAAGCTTTATCACCACAGCCTTTATCAGCCATAAACCTATATAGACTGGCATTAATTATATTGTTCTCATTCAACTTCTTATTAATCAAAATGTTGTAATGGTCATTTCATTACTGTATCTGTCAGAGCTATCAGGGTTATCTAATTTGCCATTGTTAAATGCTAATTTGCCATTTGTTGAATTATAATATTACTGGTTTTCATCCCATCTTATGGAACTTCTCTGAGATATGTTAAAAGTCAGTATTGTGCAAGAAACTGGTAGGCTATCATAAAACTCTTAGTTCCAAGTCAGCCATATACATACTGATTGAGAAAATATCTGACTGTAGTAACTGTTGTTTAATATCTTCATGAGAAGCTGTTGAAAGAAACAATATCCCAATCACTTGATCAGAGCAGGTTATCCTGCTTTATTTCCCAAATGCAGAAAATAATTATTTATTGAACTTTTCAACCTCTTCTGCATGATTTGTGATGGATACGATTTATAGATCCCTTTTTGTTCCTAGTATGTCTTGAAGCTCATTTAAATTATCCTTAAATCTTCCAACAATTGATTTCTTTTTGAATCTATTTGCTTCTCACACAAACTTGATACTCCTAGCTTCAGTATCTTCTTCTTTAAATATTACTCTTTTTTAACCTTTTTTTTAATCTATTACAGATTTTTCTTAGATTTGGAAAAATGGTTTTATGGGCATTAGTAACAAGAATTCTAAACAGCTTTCACCTCCTCTGAGCATTTCTGTGTTCAATTTATATTCTCACTTTGGTTTAGTTTAGAATTTTCACATTGTGAAATTGGTCTTTGAGAAAGATCAAATCTGTATTTGTGTTTGGGTTGTATGCCATCTTTTTTGTAACAAATGTGTCGACTCATGACTAATTCTCATTTTTAGTTCCACAATCAATCTCTGTCTTTCAAGATGAGGTTTAATGTGTCACTTCCCTATGTTGATCCTCTTTATGATTTTTCAATTAAGACATTTTAATATAGTTTTAGAATTCCCATGAATTTTTAAAACTAGCAGTTTCATGTTATTGACATATGTCACATGATGTCAATCCCTAATGAGAATACAGAATTTATTTTATCCCCTTCAATTTATGGGAGCTTATGGGGGTTAGTTGTCCTGTTCTCCAGCGTGACTTGGTTGTCTCTTGCAGACAGCAGTAAGGAACCAATAGGTCTGTGATCCATACTGCTTACTGTCCCTGCCTACTTAGTAAGGATCACTTACTTCCAGCTTGGAAGTGATGTAGTTAATGCTGGTTTTTATTTCAAAGAACACCCCATACCTCTCATTCATGGAATGTAACTAATCTAAAAAGATTCAGTGTAACATACAGAATAGCAGTGTAGTAGTACACTGGAAATTGCAGTTTTCTCACTGTGGATATATCTGTAAACATGTAACAGTGGTCCAGAGTGGGAAGACACTCAAGCACATTAACTTAAAGACACCGGTCCAGCTCTATCAGATTTGAACAGTGGTAACAATGGACCAGGATTTTGCCTTAGGGCTATGAAACCCTGGTTCTGGCAGATGGGTTTGTTCAGTTCTGGGAGGCTATCGTAAAAGAGAGGACTGTAGGAAAAGAAATGAGCACGTTATCAGAAAAACATTCACAGTTCAGAGATCATAGTCCTCATCAACTGTACATTAAGACTAATAATTCTTTCATTTGTGATGAGTGCTGAGGTTGTGTACCTCCTGCTCAGGCATTTCTGTCTATTTAAAGTTTTCCTTAATTGTTTGTATCAGTTTATGTGTACTGGAGGAAAGAGGTTAATTGATATTAAATAAGTGCATTTATTAAAGCAGAGGATATAGTGGTATCCTCTTGCATATTAACCTTTTAATGCTTGAGCTATGTTATGTGAAGGGATGCAGTGAAGACCGGTATCGCCCTACCTTCTTTCACTTCAGCTGCAAATATGACCTTTCAACAACTTTTAATCTTTGTTAGCACTTGTGACTAGTAACCAAAGCGTTAGATAGCCACTTGTGTTCTGCTTGTTTTATCACTGTACTACAGTAGCATTCAAGAAGAGAGAACTGACACATTTATGGCCTGTGGCAAAAGCAAAGCAATTAGAAGAATCAGTACTGGATTACATCATCTTAAAGCAGATTTGTTGTGAGTGAACCACGTTAACTTTCACACCCTGGATATCACAACAGTTTTAATCTTTTAGAAACATCTTGTGTAAAAATTAATCATGAGCTTGGCTGGATTATTTTTGACATCCAGGAAAACATTGTGAAAAGCTGTTCTTGTGCAGTTTTTTGGTACATGGAAGATATGTCATATATCTTCCCCTGAAACAATATACTTTCATTTTGCTTCACTGTTTGCACATTTTAATCACAGTGGCCTCAGTAAATGAGCATGGAACTAAAATTCTCTCTGCATATTATTAAAATATGTGTTGCTTAAGATCAGAACAATAAATTTGGCTTCGCTTTTCAAAGAGGAAAAAAAGGCACATTCAGCTGCAGGAACATTCAGCATCAGGAGACAGGAGCAGGGGTTACATTATATAGAAAGTTGTTGATATCTCTCATTATGCAGAAATTCTGCTTTATTTTGAAAGTTAAAAACAGTGGCTTGTGGGTTTTCTCCTCTACTTCTGTTAATTTGTACTGTGTAGCTGTATAAAATGCAGCATAAATAATTGGCAGAGAGAATTTCGTTGACAGGGAAGTTCTCTACCAGAGTAAAGGTGATGCATGTCATTGGGGTGCCCTTTCTGTCACCTCATATGCTCATGTCAGGGACATTACTAATTTGGCAGGCAAAACTCTTCCACATCTATCCTGGATGATTGCCCTGAATTCCTGTCTGTGTGAGTTGGCATTAGCTTGGACTAACTACTGAGCTTACGTCAGTGTTATCTAAGCCTGGCAATATACTGTTAAATCTGTGAGCATAGAGAAATCACTTTTAAATCACTATTTCATATGCACTTCTAGTATGCATTTATAGAAGACGTTCTGGTATCAGTCACGTTTATATAGCATTTCAGAAAAATGACTAAGGTAAATTGAGAGGTTTGTATGTACATTTTTTAGTGTATGTTAAGCAAAACAACATGCACTACATATATATATATATTAGACTATGCATGTTATTTTGATTAAAATGCTATTTTCTGAGTTCTGTTAAGGTATGGGCTATATGCCAGAATAACAGTTTAAGGTAAGACTCAATGGGGGATGATGAATGCTATGAGTTCAGAGGGATGTGGCCTTCCATTCAGTGCATTGAGAAGTTCTTGACCTGAATGGATTTTTGTTTATAGGCGACCAGCTTTCTCTGAAGTCTTCAATTAATATCTGAAAATAATTCATAAATAAAAAAACCTAAGAGATTATCTAGGAGCATTTTATTCTGTTTTCATGTTAAGAGTAACTGTAAAGGAGTTGTCAGTACTTGTCATGAATGCTAAAAATACCATCCTAATTGCCAAAAAGGACAGATTTTTAACACAAGAAATTGCTGTTGTCCCCACTCTTCCCACCAAAATGGGGGTATGCATGCACTTGCGTGTGTTTGCTATAAGAAAAGTAGACTGCCTGTTGGACTTGTAATAGGATTCCCTGAGACAGTTTACCAGAAGATAACATAGCTAAGCAAATTCTTGTGCATGCTTTTTCAGTAGGGTTACTATTAATGTCAGACAAAGGCTTCAGCTTAGAAGTCATGAGTATAAGTAACTTGTAGACTGGGTTTATGTCTCTTACTCCTGTATGCTTAGACCGAAGGGTTGTGGAATTTACAACATTAAAAAGATAAAAGTAGCTACTGGAAAAAGGGCAAGTAATTGTACTCTGATCCCTACTTAAAACTGGGAAATTACAGATACGATGTTTATGAGACAACGGTTTGCAACCTGTTGACATTGTTTAAAAGAAAGTTAAAAACTAAGATATAAAATGGTATTAAGAGGAGCTAGATGGTTCCATATTGGCAGGGAAGCAGGTGTGGCAATATGTAATTATCAACAGATGATTTGGGGTCATGGGAACTGCCAGTTCTTCGTTACATGGATGGAAGTAAATGGAAGTTAAATGAAGTTATTATATATGGTCATGAGTAAATGGAAGGTAAATGAAGGTATTATATATGGTCATTATTCACTGAAATAGTGTTAAATTCCTGAGTAAGGCTTTAAGTTTTCTTTGGTGTGCATATGGCTAGTAGTTGATCTTTGTAAGCAATCAAGTAACCTTTTTGAAAGTTTGATTTATGAATACCATATCTGGATAATACTAAAATATGTTGTATGGTTACTGCAAGTCTAAGCGGCATGCAAGTTATTAGCCACAAATGCAAGCAAGCTACACTTCTGGCAACAGCTGGTGCAGCTGTGCTGGAACGGGCAGAAATGGCATTTCTCTTTACCGTCATACAAAAGCCTTATCACTGTTTGCAGTTTTTCTATCTTATCATATTGTATTAATATCAATCATATCAGTACGATACAGAGTTGTTAGCTTATCTACTCAGGATTATATAAAAAGGTGTTCAAACCCACAAATATTTCTGGATGATATCAATCTTAGGAATGGCTAATGCAAAATTGCTCAACACAAAATATAATACATTTTCCAGTGAACAAATTGCAGCAAAAGCAACTTAAGTATTTTGGGGCAATGTAACTTTTCTGTATTCAGTTGTGATTTAAATAAGGAGCAATTAAATTGCCTGTAGACTTCCCACTTTAAGAACAATTTCAGAGGTATATAAATGCAACTGCATTGTCTCTTTCTGAAAGTGTCAGCTTCTGGAGATATTTTCCGTCCTTGGCCATACCATGACAAGGATTCTCTAATATCAGCAGGACGAAGTTATTCCAATTTGGGTAGGACTGATGTGTCAGCCTGGAGAGAGAGAATTTCATTCAAGTAAGTTTCCAGGATCAGGGGAAGGGTGGGGAAGGGTCTGAAGCACAAGTCCTGTGAGGAGCAGCTGAGGGAACTGGGGGTGTTCAGCCTGGAGAAGCGGAGGCTCAAGGGAAACCTTATCGCACTCTACAACTCCCTGAAAGAAGGTTGCAGACAGGTGGGGGTTGGTCTCTTCTCCCAAATGACAAGACGAGGAAATGGCCTCAAGTTGTGCCAGGGGAGGTTTAGATTGTATATTAGGAAAAACGTCTTCACTGAAAGGGCTGTCAGGCATTGGAAGGGGCTGCCCAGGGAGGTGGTTGAGTCACCAGCCCTGGAGGTGTTTAAAAGACGTGTAGATGTGGTGCTGAGGGACAGGGTTTAGTGGTGGACTTGGCAGTGCTGGTTTAATGGCTGGACTTGATGATCCTAAAGGTCGTTTCCAACCTAAATGATTCTATCAACTTCTAAAGACAGAAGTAATGTTTCTTTCACTCAGTAGACAAAATGCTTCCACAGCCACCTTGGGAAGGAGCTTACACAGAGTCCATATCAACACTAGGCATATATTGGTCACATACCCTGTGCCTGCTGTACTGGAATGAGTGATTATTCTTTTTGGCAAATCATGTACTTTTCCAAGCCTTTTCAGTAGTCTTGGTGTCTCTGAAAAGTAAGCCTCTGAAAAGTTACAAATCCAAAGCTGCATCATTCCCTCAGCCAAAAATTACTAACCATTAACATTTAAGCAACTTGAATGCAACACAAAATTTCGGGTATTCGTAACTGACATCACTCAATACTTTCTATTATTCTCAAAATGCCTTGCTTAGGCTTTGTGTGTCTCCCTTGAAATGTCAATACTTTTGTTATGGGGAATGATACATCCATTTACTCTTCCAGTGATTCTGTTGTGGTTGTAGTCTAACTAATACCTTCCCAAAGAAATCAGCTCTTATCTGCCTTCTCTCTGGAACTTGGAGAAGATATCATAGTCTGTAGAAAATAAGGTTAGAAGTGAGCTCCAAAGGTCATCTAATCTATCCCCATTACCTCAATATCACCTCCAGGGAATATGGCAATGACATCTACTCCCTTTTTATATTGTAATTCTTCCTTGCTTCATGACTTACTGCTGAGAAAGATTATTTTTTGAAAAATGCAGGTGTTATTATTCCTGGAACTTTGTGGATTTTTGGAGAGGAAAATCAAAACTGTTTCTTATTATCTGTCTGTAGCACAAAGAAGGGTTTCTGGATCATGCTAATTTGACCACCCTAGTCAGTTCTTGGTGGTATTTCTGAATAAAGCAATCTAGACAGGGAGGAAGCCCTAAATGTAGAACTCAGGATTTTTTCATCGGAATAGTCTGCACTGGAAACTGCAGGAAGGACATGGATGGAATTCTTTGTGGAAAACATCAGTTTTAGTACATTTTCTGGTTCATGGGAAATAAAAAGATTTGTGTTTTGGTTTTAAATCTAAAAGTTGCCTTTGAAAATCTTTGAAATTTCAAAATTTGTTCTTCAAACCAAACTTTACTTAGAAATTTAACTTTAAAAACAAACAAATAAATGTTATAATCACTATTCTGTTTTACAGTATTTAAATAAGGTATTCCGTTTAGGTGAATACCTTTAGTAGTGTGTGACAATTTTAGTACAGGATCTAGATTGTAATGTTTTCCATAATTTGAAATATATCGAAAAGCTGACAGAGAATTTAAAGTGGGAAAGATCATTGGTACTTTGGAGAACTTGAAGCAAATGTTGTATCCTGATGATTCTGTCCAGATAATAATCTGTTGAAATCACTTGTTGTGTTTGCTATAATACAGGTCTAAATTTCTATATGCTTTGATTAAGATGCCTTGCACCAGATGCATGCAACTTAGATAGAGATACCTTAGATTTGATTTTGAGCTTTATTGGGTAGCCATTCATAAAAAAAAAACTACATTTGTGTGTATCAAGATCTAAGTAGCTAAGAATTGTTGTACTTCTGAAAGTGTAGTTCTTAAACAGAAGATTAGCAGAACATGCTTTGGTATGCAAAAGTGAATTTTTCATTCTCAAATATATATTTGGATGTTCTTTTCCTCCGTCTTTACCTTAATAGTTTCAGACTTTAATTGTTAAGATCGTTGATAATCTATCTCAAGAAGAGATGAACATCCACAAAGCTTTGAAAACCTGATCCTATAGAGTCATGGTGTTTCCCTCTCATCTCCCTTTCTGATCTATTGAAATACCTCCCTTGTATGAATCTGAAGTGAGGATATTGTAATTCTTCACACATTTCTGAGAAATTAATTTGATCCACAATTCATAATGTGTTTCTGTTTGAAAATTTGCAAGAGAAATTAATTTTAGTAACTGTATCAGAAAGGTGTAATTGACCTCCCTTTCTAGATCAATCTGAAACCAGTGTATCTTAACTTTAAAAGGCTTTTTACAATGGCTAAATGTTTTTGTTGCATACTGAAAAGCACAGAGTACAAAAATTGCATGTTTTATTTTGTTGGTGTTTTGAATTAGAACTTGATGGCCTTTCTTTTGAAGTAGGTAATATATTATCCTGCTATAATTCCATATTCAGTAAGATTGAATGAGGAAGTTGTGTGGTATCGCTTTGTGCAATTGCCTTTTAAGCTTATTTGTTTCTTGGTCTTTAAATACAACTTCTAAATGTAATTGGTGTAATTATATGCACTGAACAACTTTATGTTGAGCTTCACGTTATATCACATCTTTATATAATTGATTTTAGTTCTATATTGCAGTCTTTAAAAGTCATTGTTTGATTCCTTCTCTGATAGAACAGAGATGGACAATAATCCTTTTGGGATTATATTTCTTTTCCAAATAGATGTAAAACAATTATTTTCTTTCTGATCCCTCCTGCATTTTTTCTACTACTTTATATTTTTTGCCATAATCTCTTTTCATACCCATGTTATGGAAATGTTGGTATTTGACATAAGCTGTTCATCGACGTGTTTCTTGCAAGTTTGTCTTTTATTTGAGATGATGTATAATTAATTTTTCATTTTTTTCAACAAAATTTATGCTAACATTTGTATTCCACTATTTGTGACTATTTTATTTATTGCTACATGAAATATTTAATGAAATGGAAAGTTGGTAGGTCAAAAAACTTTTTCAAGTGCATTAAGCTCAAACCCCTCTCTTATAAAATAGTATTCCGGGGGTATTGTATTCTGTCTTATTATCTCCAGGTTCAGTTTTGCAATTTCTGTTAAAAAAATTTTCTCTACATGTCTTTCCAAAACACACACTGGACTCTGAAATGATTCTGAAACTGTGCATCACTGTTGCTTCTTTAAAATCTTTGCAGTGCTCACATACTATTCAGATACAGTTGTTCTCCAGGGTCTGTATATCTAATGGTTGCGCCAAGTCAGAGAAAGAAAAGAAAAGAAAAAAAAACCCAAAACACCTCAAAACCAACTGTTGCCTGGAGTTAGTAAGACCATTTTCTTGCAAAAAGAGCAAGAGAGATACTGAAACATAGTAAAATCTCCACTGTAGCATGTCAGCAGAGGAGTTTCTACAGGTAGTTTTTAAGAGTGAAGCGTCTGTACAGTGCTGCTGGTGATACTTTGTTATGTGAGCTATTGGAAACAATAATCTGTTGGAAACAATAATCTATTGTGTGTAATATAGAAAAATGACAACACTTTTTAAGTGCTTTCATGCTGTTTCCTGGTGACAACTTTTGGTCAGGGTTAAATGGATCCAGGTTCCATTAAAATAATTATAAATCTGAAATTTCAGCAATTTTGATGTAAATTTTTTTCATGAACTCTGGACTGAGTTTTCATACTTTGAAACAGGAATGTTTAAAAATTCTTAGCCAGTAACACTGTTGAAAAATCACGTAGATATGCATTTTTAAAAGAATGAAGACTGTGTCTCTATTTTAGGTCAGTCTGTTAAATCAATATGCATGTCTTCTGGTTCTTCAGCCATTTGCAGCAGCTGAAGGGGTTTCTCTGCCTTTTTTCCTGATAGGTTTTTTTTG
>NW_010253228.1:123441-123827 GCF_000690775.1 Eurypyga helias | reverse complement strand
AGGTCTTAAAACTATGGCAGGAGGAGGTGGAAATACCAGTGATAATTCAAACTAATATAATTAATATAAAATGTTATGTTATTTGCAGATATACTAAGTAGACTTTAAAGCAAATGATAGCACCTTTTTAAGAACATAATTTTCACCTGTAGTTTTGCAGGATTATTCAGTCACTATTTGCTTTAGGAAGTGCTACCTAAAGAACAAATGAAACAAACCACCATAAAATTTCCACATGTAGTTTGGGGTACAAAAGTGTTTGTTCCAGATTTCCAGTGCATAAATGTTGAGGAGTTTGACTTAAAGTGAGTGTTAAGATTTATCTGTTGTGAATTTCAGTAGATTACTAAAACATACAATTTCTTTACTCAAGTAAATCTTCTTTA
>NW_010253228.1:121891-123425 GCF_000690775.1 Eurypyga helias | reverse complement strand
CCCTACACTTCATACTAAAATCCCGTGTATAAAAGATTTTTAAAGGTTTGAAGATTTACTTTTGCTGTTATTCTTCAGAACTTAAATTTTCTTGTTCAGCAAGAGCTGATGAATAATGTTCTCCTATGGAGTATTCTGTAGACAACTTCCTTCTTCCAAAATTGCTGCTACCTCCTATTGCTCTCAATGGGATTGAAACCACAGTTACCCTCAGCAAAGATGCACTTCTGCAAAATGACTAATGCTTCCCATTGTTTCCAATATGAGTGGAACTGCTCGTAGAATAATTGTCCCTGAAACACAGGAAACAGCAAAACAAACTTTAGCCAGATTAACAGTGACTGTGTCAGAGATGCAGGATTAAGACATTAATTTGTCTTTAAAAGTTAGTTTTAATCTAAAATTGCAAATACTTTTATATGAGAATTGTTTGGAGTTGCAGGATAGGTAAAACTGACAAGTTGTGGGAGATGTAGCTGGGTGCAGTGATACATTTAATTCTGCCAATTTATTGGGTTTATAATTGTTATTCTTTAATTATTATTTTCAGTAGGTGCAACACACTTGTACTGGTCTTACATTTCATCATGATTTTATCTTATCTTTTCCATTGTTTTTCATTTAATATAATACTTGTTGAGTGAGTCATTAAAAAAAAAAATGACAGAGTAAATGTTCAGGGCAGCAAATTAGGTGCCACTCTTAATTATTCAGAAATGTAAGGAACAAATTATTATATTCTAGCAGTATGTGCTATACTCATTAAAATCATCAAATAAACCCAAAATGTAGCTCATTGACATGATTTAGTTATTATAAATAAAATGAGGATAACTTAAACCACATTTTGCTTTATTAATAGATATTTAATATATGTGATTGTGTTTTGAGTCAGTAATATCTGTAGTTCAGGGATGTTTCAGTTACTGCTGTGAGTTTTAGGAGCATTTTGGCTTTGAGAACCCAAAGTGTTCCTCCCCATTTTAGTTACTCACAGCAGCTTTCTTTTCCAACTTGTTTCAAGATTTACTGTATAGCTGAGAAATTGTAAGAACACAAAGCAGAGTAATCATTACTTAAAATTATTAAGGAGTAGTTAATAGCAATACTTATAAAGGGGGGAATGCAATACAGAGTAGAATATTACACTTTTTTGTATGTATTTATTACTGCCTTCACATATCTGAAAATAGAGTGTTTGCTGCTGTTTGATCTCTTGACGTCAAACTGGTTCTTGCTGGAGGCGACAGTGCCAGTAGAACGTTTCGTCCTTGTTTTCTTCTATTTTGCCCTTTTTCATGCCATTTGTTAGCATAAACAAAGAATACACTTATTTTGTAATGACGATTATGAAACTAAGGCCATATATTATTTTTAAAGAGCAAAACAGAAGGGATTTTTTTTCTTTTAGCGGGATATTTTTCTAGTGAAACTTGTATTGATAACTTTTTTCTCTATGTGTATAAACATATACAGTAATCTCAAAAGGACTATAACATATGAGCATAAAAGAAGAAATTTAATAGTTATAAAG
>NW_010253228.1:60590-121860 GCF_000690775.1 Eurypyga helias | reverse complement strand
GCAGGAATGTTGACATTCCCTGTCATTCTCATTTGTAGAAATTAATGGACTTCAGTGAACTCGTCCCTGGATTTTAGTGATGAAAGATCAGTTATCTTCCATCTATTTGCATCTATTTAATTTCTTTGTTCACACTGGTGGTTTTTATGATTCCATTAACATAGCACCATTAAGATCTCGTAACTATAAAATAGCTTACCATCTATAATTTGTGACCTCTTTTTGTATAATTACAGTAAAAGAGTAACCATAAAATTTCAAACTTACTTCACCGAGGATCTTTAAATCCTTGGTTTATAGTTTGGAAGGGAAAGGGATGTCCCAGCCCAAGACATCCTTTCCTGTGTTGGGTAATCTAATAATCAGCCCAAAGAAAGAATAGAGAGCCAAAGGGTAGAATGCTGGTTTGTTCTATAATACAAGCTCTTTCAAAAAGATGATAATATTTACTGACAAGAGCATGATTAAATTTAGCATGTGTTTGGGAAACAACAACAACAACCAAAATGGAAAAATCCTGTGTATTCTAAAGTTTGGCAATTAATAAGGCTGCTTAGACAAAAAGATTTTAAGAATAAAGGGAGTAAGAACCTGGGGGATAGATCAGGTTTTTACCTAAAAAAAAAAAAAAAAGTTTCCAACTTTTCATAAAACATTCGTACCGCTCAGCAGAATGGGCCTGGGAAGCAAGAATAAACAAATTCTATTGCATGACAAGAAAGCTGTTTCAACCATAAAGAAACCTTTCAAACTTGTGAAGCTGACCCTACTAAGACCAATAGCTAGAAACATAAATTACAGCCGGCTGAAGTTAAAAGGGGAACTGAAGAATCAGAGTAAGTTTCTAAGGCAAAACTTCAATAAAACAAGTGCATGGGACATAGGATATTTTTGAAAAAGCAAATGGATCTTTTGGATTACCAGTAATAATGGGGCATAATTAAGAAAGAAAGTAATGTTGCTGAGAGCCTGAACAAAGGTGGAGGTATTAAGAAAGCCCTAAATCATTAAGCCTAGGTGGTACATCTTCAGGAAGTTTGAGGCAGGTTATCTGTGAAACAATCAAGCCCCTAGCAAAAAGTAATCTCTTCTTCAAAGTAGTCATAGCAGACTGGTGGAAAGAAAATGTTGTATCATAATTTAATCAATTTCTTGGGCTTCTTGAGGTGATCAGGCGGATTTCAGACAGAGGGGTTTACCTTTGCCCTTGTTCAACTGGGTAAACCAGTAAGCAAAAGACAACATCAGGAAGATCATATTATGGTAGTCAAAACTTGCCTGAGCTCTTGAAGAAAAAGTGTATTCTACTAATCTCTTAGATATATTTGAACATGACAATGGAGGACCAGGGTGAAGTGGAGTTTGAGTACTCTTTGTGAAAAGACTTCTTTAAAATAGATTGGTTTGAAACCTGTGTATAAATCCTGCATGTGTGTTTCTCTTGGAGAAGTGTGTGTTCCTGTTAATTTGATCATGTTAGTGTTAAGAAAGAATAATGTTTAAAATCTTTGCATATGTGACAATCAGGTGTCTTGATTTTTCAGGTGTCTTGTCTCACACTTTCATGAGAGTGTGACCTAGGCCTTGCTAGAGTAAAGAGCAAGTATTTCTGGGCTGGGAAGCGAAAAATACAACATGAGAGTGGAATCCCTGAGTAAAAGCAGTTTTCAGTGTAGGGCAGATGCCATACATGGATAAACTACAGACCCATTCTGAAAATAATTTCAGACTAAGAGAACATGCACAAGATGTTTTTCCTGCACACCTAAAGAAAGGGTAGTCTATTAGGATGATCATGTCCTAAACTACCATTGTGTTCACAGGGTCCAGATTCTAAGTAGTTAAAAGGATAAATAAAATCCAGACGCTTTGTGGTTATTTATTTGAATTGGAATAGTTTGTAAAGACTGCCACTGTTAGAACTTAGGTGCTGACATTAGAGATATAATGACCTTTGGGTTTCTGTTATAGTCATTAGACAAGGTAGACGTTTATAGAGAGTAATTCAGAAAACCTGTTTTAAATCTCTGCTCTGATGAGCCCATTCTTTCTCCATGGATTATCTAGGAAACCAAGGCTAAACAAATTTCCTAACATTACTGCTTAAGTAATGTAGCTGAACTTAGGGTCTGAATACACTCTCCAATACTTGAGCATGTAGGAAAAGATACTACCATGAAGAGGGTTAAGTGAAAAAGAGAAAGAGAAGTTGAGGCAGAATCCACCACAGAGCTTTGAAATTACTTTTTGAAGGCGATGCAGAAAGTTCGTATTTATTCTGGGAATAGAATATAGATTTGCACCTTGAATTGCTTGAAAATGATTTGCGTATGACAAGCTCTGCTTTTCACGACACATATAGATGTAAATGAGGAAGGTAAGGTGCAAGTAACATGGCCAGTGTGTAGCAGATGAATTACGCTAGGTTTTTCTTACATTCCCAGGTCATATTTGCTGACCTACTTTGATTTCAGTGTAGATTTATCTGAGACTTAGGTTTTACTCTTCCTCTACTAACTGACAGTTTTCTGATGGATCTAGAGTAGTTGTGAATTCAGAAATAGGAATCACAGAATCTGGCTGTATGCCTTTTTGTGAAACAACAAGATTTGTCATACTCTATCAGAAAGCGTCAAATTCAGTAGTGACCATTCTTCATCTTTCAGAAAAGTGGGTATCTTTTATACTAACTTCTATCCACTCATGCAGAATTCATGTGAAGACATACATTCTCTGAACCTGCACAAGTCACTACATAGCCTGGTGCATGATACAGAGTGATCTTATTTAACATGCATAATTATGAGCACTATTGATGGATCAAAAGAACTATTTTACCTGTTTTAGATGGTTTAATTTTTTTTAATTCATACATGTACATGTACATTTAGACTAGAATTCTCTGGTTCAATACAATGTCTTGTTGATCATAAGTGCATGTAGGTAATTTCAAAGCTATGGTGTTGGAAATAATGGAATAAATTCACATGTGGTTTGACTGGAAATAGGGCTCTCATGTATGTGTAGGTGAGGATCCTTTTACTATTTAGTAACACTATAGCTGGTTGCATTGTTATTTTTCCAGATCTTTACAGGTAATTCTGTGTAATATTTACTTTCTTCTTCGGTTACATTTCTTTCTAAAATTACTAATTGGTGTTTCAGTTTGAGCTTTTGTACACAAGTGATAGTATTGGAATAATGCATGTCATTCTGTGTTCCATTACTTTGGAATATTGAATACCAAAAATAAAAATAAAAGAAGTGCAAGATGATAGAAAAAAAAAAAGAAAAATTAAGAAAAAATTATGTTTTCTGCCTTTGAAATCCTTTCTTATAATTTTAGGCATTATCTTTATTTGTATTTTGCTTGTTATGTCATCTTCATTGCACTCAGTGTATATGAACAGGGTAAAGCAAAATGATTTGTCTAATTCTTGCCATAAGGTGGATCAGAGTGAAGTGTAGGTGACTTACCTAATTTGCACAGTGACAGCAGATTAAGAACAGGTTGCTTTGCTAAAACAACACACCTTTATTGTTACTTTACATTAGCATAAGCATATAGGCAGGAGTAAAGAAATACTATATTTCCCGTTATGCATGGATATGTCCATATGCGCGTAGTATGGAACTCTGACTCGTGCTGAATTTTATTTTCATTTAAGTAATATTAATAATTCTGCCTATGTAGGAAGTAAAAACAACTCAGAAACCATGAATTTAAGCCAACTAATACACTTTAGATATATTGTATTGTCATAATGTGTTGCTAAATTTAATATTGACTTAATTATTTTACTATTTTTTCCAATTATTTTTATGGTAGTAATTTAACCAAATACATAAGTAATAGGAAAAAATGAAAGTACATATTCAAGATGCATGGGTAGATCAGTGATATCTTGCTGGCATGTTAGTGAAACTGTTAGATGGTGTACATTCCATTAGTGCTTGATGAAGTCACGTGTCAAGACATGTACAGTTTCCTGGATGTTCTCTTAGAATTGCTTACTGTATAAACACAGAAATGGTTATGTACCTAAGTAATCCATTGTTCTGTGAGTAATTAAATGTTTGTCATTAATGGTTTGCTCTCTGTTATGCCATTAATTACATAATGTCATGTTTGGGGTGTGTTTTTTTTTTTTTTACAAAATAACTTTTTTAAGACTACTTCCTTGAGGACTTCAGAAGGAACCACTCATTTATGTTTCTTCCAGCAACCAACTTTGTTGTGTAAGGCACTATTTTGGAGCTTCCCAAGAGTGGCACCCTATTACAGTAACTGGATGTTCCATCAAGAGATAGTAAGACCTCTGAAAATATTTTTGGATTACATGAGTTACCCAGAATTTTTACCTTGAGAATACTCTCTCAAGAGGAGACTGTTCTGCAAAACATCACACTCAGGATGCTGTATTTTGAGAATGCCACTACATGAATTACATTTTTAAACTGTTGTTAATACAGAGTAAAGAAATCCATAATCCTTAATTAATGTACCTTGTCAAGAGCACCTCTTGGATGCCAGAACCTCTCAGATTTGTTTAAGCATCTTCTCCCATACTGCTTATAAGCAGATACTTTTAAACTCTAAGAATTTCCCTGATGACAGGTGTTAAATAATATTATGTAAATTTTGCATAGTAAGATCTGTCCAGACTATTATCACTACCAACTTGTAGAATTCTTATTTTGCGAAGTCCACACATGTTAGTAATTCTAGGCAAATGAAATGCATACTAAGGAAGTATGCTATGAAAAATCCTGGGAATTTGCCCCTTTTGGCTGATTACAATGAACTGAGTCACATTTGTAATTTCTGTTTTATATCAGGTAACCCAGTTCCATGTGCATTTCTCAAAAGTGCAATGTAATCCGTTACTACCATCACTACTATCTTTACAGTGTCAGTAAAAGTGACACAAAATTGATGTAGTAAGAAGTTAAAAGTTTGCTTAATGTTGTGTACTACCTGTATGAAGAATAGAAAATAATGTTATGCATTGTACTCAGCTTGAGTAATGATACTTGATACTTTAGTGTGATGAAATAGATTCTGGGTCTAGCTGATTTTGAGTTTTGAGAAAATTCAGATTTGTATATAAATTTAAGTCTAAAGCCAGGCTTTCTCCATTAAGATAATTATCAATTTGATCATAAAATTAGTATAGAAACAGCTGGTTCTCTACCATTACTTGCACTAAACTCAGTTTTGCTAATGCATATTTTAGAAAGTATTTCATTGCTTAAAATCTAACTACCTGCACTCCAAAGTTACTTGAAGGAATATAATTTGAGTACAAGTGAAATCATTCATTTTGCAATGGAAAGGACCAAAAATATCCCAAGAATGCTTACAAAGACAAATTGTCTTTATTTTTGTGTAAACAATAAGGTTCAGTTTTAATTAATGGAGTTCAGTGTTGCAGTCATTTAAAAATAAGACTTACTGTTTCACCTATAAAATTCCGTAGATAGATGAGGAAACCTGTAGTAAAAATGTGATTTGCAAGCAGTGCAGCAGTGTTGTCTTAATTGCAATCCAGTCTTTGTTAATTCCTAGGCAAATCTATATAAAGTTAATAGAGAATGGTTCCTATAATCTTTAAAATGGTTCTTCTGTAATCCCTGAGTGACTACTGAAATGATAGTGGCCTTTGAGATGATCTTAGCAAATCTTTTTCTCTTAATGACTGTATTCAGACAGTCAGCTAGTCAGATCTTCTATGGCAGCCATTCACTTCAATTGATTGTGCTAATGTTTTTGAGCAAGAATCCAAATTATATTTCACATCTTGAAACAACTTTTTGCTCATTTTAAAAATATTTGTGGAGCTCTTACATTTGCTCATGATACCTCTTGAGAACTGGATATTCAAATTCAACCTTTATTTAGTTTCTGTTGAGTTCCCTGGTAGCTGCAATTGAAAAATTGAACTTAGAGAAGGTGGTAGACATTCAAACATCCAAAACATCAGTTTGTAGAAAGCTGGCCTTCTCTGCACAGCAGATGCAACTTTCCAGTGCACAGATGTTCCTGCCAAAGGTACAAGGCCTCCACGTTATTCAGTTTGATAAAGAAAGGGTCAACACAAGATTTTCCTGTGGCTGATGATCTTGCATTTGAAAGAGGAGCTCTTTCAAACTCAGCTCTCTGAAAGACTCAGTGGCTATGCAAAACACTGGGAATTTTCTCCTTGACTAGAGTAACAGGCTCTAGGTCTAGCTGTATGCCATACATATTCTATGGACTCCAGCAGCAGGCCGTTGATCAGGTATCCTGAGAGAAATACTAGTGTTTTCATGAGTTTTACCCTATAGCACTCCTGATCCATCAGGTTTGAAAAGACAATTAAGAAACCCAGTCTATTTTCCTTCTTACGTCATTGTATTCTTCCTTTCTCTTCTTTTTCTACATTTTAACCCAACCAGGATCACCATTGTGATTGATCAGTTGATATTCAAGACATGACCCATAAGCACCCTCGTCTATTCCAAGTCCTTTCTTCTCTAAAACCTTTCCCTCTGCCCTCTCCCTCCTGCTTTAGTTCAAGGGATATTGTTGGTCAGGAGAATGCTGAACCATTTGGGCACACAGTGGGACTTTGCTGGGCTGTGCCCCTTATTACCTGCACAGGGTCCAATGCTTTCTGTTAGGCGGTGAAGGATCAAAAGGCAGCAGATCTCTGCTCGTCAGTGTGTGCGGAGTCTGTATCTCTGACTTCATTTACAGACGTCTTTACCCTGGACACATACACTGTTTCCCATCTGCATTTTTCCCAAATGTTAAGCCATCCGGGAAAGCATCCAGGAACTCTGCTGCGTTTAGTGCAGCAGACCTAGAATTGTTCATTTGGAAGTTTTTCAGACCTGTCTGCTGGCATCTGTCACCGTGTTTACAGTACTGCCTGGGGTCAGCTTGACGGGGAATGCGCACCTTGGCTGCCGTGCGGGGAAGAGGCGGTAGTTACTTACCAGCAACTCTCCAGGTACAATTTGAAATCGTTCCTGATCTGCCAGGTTTGGTTGCAGTTCTGTGGCTGAGAGCAGCGTAGCAGATAGGAAATGTGCTATGTTACATACTCTTCAGCTGAGCGGGAGTGTGGGTGGGGCTTGTCCATGCTCACTGTAGTTGTGGGAGGGCGAAACCCTCTCTAGCCTTGAGCAACTCTCCATGTGAATATACATAGAGACAATTCATCTTGAAAAGGCCTGGTTGCTGGAAACATTTTCTTACTGTAAAGAAAGATGAACTAGTTGCTGTTAATTGTCTGAAAATATAAATTTAATTACCAAGTAATTATAATTATTATCAAATAATATCTCTAATGTGCATCAGAAATAAGCAAGATACAGAAATCCAGTTCTTCTAATATTTCTTCTAATTCCATGTCAGCCCTTGAGGGGGGAATATTTACCATACAGATCTCTTGACACACAGTTTTGTGGAGTGATATGCTTTTATTGGCCATTCCCAAGGAGTTTGGCTACATCTCCCCTGTTTCCTTGTGTAAGCATGAATGGGAGATGCAAACATACTACTACAAAGGCAGTCACGACATTCTGCAATTATAATGTTAGCTGCTCTGAAGCATGCACAGAAGAAAACCCAGGTATTTTGGAAAATGTACAGTAAAGCCTGGTCTTGGTAGAATACTAGGCTACTCTCTGTTGGTATTTAGCTTATTTATGGCTAGAGAAAATACATACTGTTCTTGGATCTAAATTGTCTCTTCTCTACTGTATCATTGGCTCCATGGAAGTCAGTACAGTTATGCAAAGGTTAAATCAAGGTGAGATTAGAATCAGAATTTTCACACTGCAAAATTATATATACTAAACTAATACCAGTTTATGAAAAAGCATGTCAAGTGAAACATTAGCCTTATTACATGTTTAAGTTCTAAGTGAGTATTATATGTATGTGCATATATATAAACCGTCAGATACTGAGGAAAGCATTCAGCATAGGTTTACTTTGTTTTGCAGTTTATGCGGATTAACAAGATAGTGAACATGAGTTTTAGTCATGGTGACTAGTATATGGTTTCATGATATGACCATCTGTCTAATGCAGCAGACATTACCTACAGTTCTCTTAAAATGATCCAGTGCCTATCATAAAAAGTGAGGTTGTTTGCTTTTTAAAGGAACAGCATGATAGCACTTGGCGGTACGCTCCAGTTTACTAGCTAATAGGTCAGACAGGCTAAGACGGCTCTTCTGTCCAAACAGAAGGGTTGAATGCGTTGCTTCTCTCTTATTTCTGAAGTGTGTAATCTAGTTCCACAGACCATCTGCTTGGTTGCTCTAGTATTTCTCCTCTTTATCATGCCTAACAAAACTAAGGTGTGCAACAATACCTAGGGGATAATTGGAATGGTGCCTTTAAGCTGCATTTGTGTATTTTTTTCCAATTTTCCTGTTCAGCCATTTTAGCAACAGATACATAGATATGTTTGCCTTTCATATGTTTTCATGTTTTATCTTTCTTTCTTAAAAGAAGGAGACCTTTTGGTGCCCTAATAAGCAATGTTGCAGCAATGTTAAGTTGTTCTCTGGCACATATGTTCCCAAATTTGTGGTCAGTAATAGCTTCTTATTGGAAACGTTTGTTTCAACAGTTAACAGCTGAATTAAAAAAAAAAAAAGTGATATTGACATGTGATTTGCTGCTTTGCTGAGATTAAATACATGTATTAGTCTTTATTTTGAATTAAAAATTTGCAACGTTATGTAGATACTGTCATAATGTATTGCCGCCCTATAGGGTAGGATAGTTTGAAATTCCTATGGTGTGCATATCAATTCAGTGGAAAGAATAGTTTATGTTACAGTATATTTTTAATTAAAAAAAAAAAAAAAGAAAACCCAGGCTGAACCTTTGGAATTGTTATTAAACAAGAACAACACTTTTATACAGACAAGCTGGCACGGATTCCCAGAATGTAAGTCCCAGAATGTTGTTAAAAAGGATGGCGTAAAAACATTATGTCGTCAGTTGAAACTTAAGTCAGATGGCAAATCTGAAAATAGACGTGCTGGGTTCATGCGTGTGCTGTGACTAGGAGATGAAGTGAATGTACCTGGCACTGCAGCGGTCAGGGCAGTGTAACACTTCCGAGCCACTCTCGTGGAAAGAGGAGCCGGAGAGGACAGAAGGTGAGCAGTGATTGCATTGGTCGTGTCAGGTTGGTCCTGGGCGTTTGGGTAGTGGCAGACTTGTCAGACCAATGACTGCCCCAAGGAGGTTTAATGAAGCAAATTCCACTGGTTGCTTTGGAAGTTACTTTGGAGGTATAGTTTTTGAAAGAGAAGCTAGTAGCAATAATTCTGCAAAGCACTGCTTCCAATAAGGACTCCGGAATGGAAACAAATACATGCATACATTGGTGGTACTATATATATATATATATTCAAAAGCCGAGCTTCCCAGATTTACTTCTAGGTGATAAATGGAAAGCATTTGAAAAAATATTATCTCAGTGCCACGTTTTCATTGTGAACTGTTTTACTCAAGTCAGCGGAGCCTTGACTCCATCAAATCTGCCAGCTTTGTTTTGTTAACTGTGTTATTCTGAGTCTGGAAAGTGGGGAAGTAGCATGCAATTAGGTACAGCCTTTCTGGCAAAGGATATCGGAGGAGTGTCACTCCAAGTCTCCATGTCTCGGTTATCAGTCTTCTCATCTTACTACAGGCTCCCACGTTCTATTCAAACTTTTCTTAGTTTCTTTGTTGTATTGTCACAAAAGCAATAGAACAAAAAAGTAATACAATTAATGGATTTTTTTTGTTTGTTTTTAAATCATTTTTGGGATGTTGAAGTGGGCATGACTAAATGGGAAATGACAGGACCCTCTAGATAATGGAGAACATCACTTCTGTCTGTGTTTTGTCACTCTCATGTTTCTTGACAAACACTAGAACAATAATTCTGGTTGTTTAGTGTGCAAAACATGGTAATCTTAAGTGGATATTGACAAATATGTATTTGATATCTTTATAGTGATGCTAATGTATAATGTCACTGAAAACAGGGTACTTTCTGCTTTTCTGTGGGTGTTAAGATTTCAAGGTCCAATTAAGTCTGAACCTAAGAAAGAAAAAAAAAAAAAAGGAAGACATGTCATACCTAGAGCAACCATTTTTGATGTGCTAATCATATCTTTTTAGGGAAAATAATAAAAGGGGGAAAAAAGATTCTATTCTAATTGTTTTCTGCGAATCTTGGGTAAAATATGCCAGCCTATGCACTTCAGATTTAACTTCACTGTGGATCACTCTTCCTTACCAAATGGATTGTAATTTTCTGAACCAACCTTTCCACTTGAGGCTAATCCTTTTGGGAAAAGGTAATTTTCCTGTTTATCTTAATTGACGTGTTCCCTAAATTTCAATCTCTACATTAACTTGACCTTAATTATGTGGCCTCATTGAAAAAATGAAGGTTACCCAAGCAAGCTCCATGCATGATTAATATTTTTTTCCTGTGTTTGTAACGATTAAAAATCTGAACCCTCTTCCTAATCTTTATCTTCAATCATTTCTAAAAATGAGTGTAAAGAATATTTATGGTGTTTATTGGTGCTTGTTTAGGTTTTTAAAAATGAGCATTATATATGAGATAGATACTTTGGTGTAAATCAGTGTATTCCGATGTCTCTCTTTCCATAAGAAAAGGATACTTTAGTATTGTAAATGACATAATTTAGTCTTGATAAGTTTCTTCTGCCTTTTTGGAGGGTTTTTTCCATTATTTTTCTCCAGTCAAACATGCACTGCATACAGTAAGAGATTGTTGAAAGTCTTCTAGCACCCTCTGGACTCAGCAAACCCTGGGGTGTGAAGCAGAATAAAACCATCATAGGGAAAAAAACCCAAAAACCTGATTTAATGCATAGCCAAATTTCATGCTTAAAAAGGACAATTTTGCACAACTTGAACCTAAAACTGATGTTAAGATAGCCTGGGTTAATCTTAAAATTTGACCCACTGAGTCCTATCTTATAAACAATATTTGTTTGAATGAAATCAGAAGAAATTCTTTTAATTTGACCTATGGGTTACTACTGACTTTAACTTAGAGCAAACAGTAAATGCCTAAAATTCATGTGTTAGAAATTAATTCTCACATTCAGAGAAGGTTGAGCAGTCTTGCAAGTAGGAGAGAACTTCATGCTCCAGGTGTTTTTGTCCTGTACAATTAAGTTGTTAGAAAGAGACTACAATACTTGGGGAAAATCTAACACTGCTATTATTATCAGTAACATTCACAGCTGGTTTGTAGTAAAATGCAAGTCACTCCAGTCTGTGAATAAATATCTTCCTGACTGCACAGGATGATAATTGCTCTGCCTGCACTTTCTTTGGCACCTACTTATCTCAGCTGAAATGATTGATAAAAATATTTTTGTACTGAAGTTGAACATTTCTAAATTATATAATGATTTTTGTATTATTTCACATTTCCTCTGAAGAAAGTTCAAGCAAAATTGAGTTTCACTGCTGTCAGTATCTTTATTAATCAGAATAGGAAAATATGGTGGTTTTCCTACCTTTTTGCCCAAGATCGATTTTTAAAGCAAGACTTCCTCTTTCTGTTTTGGAGTGATATGGAGAGTTATGTACGAGGATATCAAGTGACTGACTTCAAACAGAAGACAAATTCACTAAAGTGAAAATGATTGTGATAGTTCTCTAATTTCCCCCACAGTGTATGTAAAACTGACTTTTAAAGTGTTTAGTGGATAATGGATCATGTAAGGTCAGTACTAGCCATAGCTGTTATGGCTATTATTTTCTCCTTTCATGGGAGGGTGCTCAGCAAAATGGGATTGTCACGCTCTTTTTTTTTTTTGAGAGGACAGCGACAGACAGTTAAAAGCCTCTTCATGTAAGGATGTTATTTCATAAAGACACCAGCACTGGATTATCCCCTTCACTTTAAACTTCTGCCAGCTTGTACAAAGAGATAAAACAAAATAGCCCGAATCCCAGGGGTGGAGAAGTGCTGGCCAGATCTGCCCATGTCCACAGCTTTCATTTTGATTAGTCACATGTGAGGAAAATTCACTTAGGCTGAGAGGTAAATTTAATACCAGTTATGCCCATGCTGTTCATATCACAACCATTTTCACATGATGCCACTTAATTCCCTAAGAAGCAGAAAGGTAAATCGGTGGCTGGCCAGCTAAGGTGTCATAATGCATTAGGACCAGGGCTCGCTGCAGGGGATAATGGTTCTGATTGCTGTTGACTCATGTCTCCACCAACTGCCTCATGTAAAATAAGTGACATTTAAAAGGCATCAAGATGTGAGAAGAGGTAAAAAAAAAAAAAAAAGGAAGAAGAAAAAGCAGGGTACTAAACTTGCCACTTGAACATAAAGTCCCTTTTTCACCCTAAGTGGTATAAAAATGATAACTCAACATGCCATAGGTGACCTGCACTGTGCTTTGAACTTCCTGTCTTGTGTTTTTAGAGAAAATCTGTAAAATTGCTTCTGGGAACTGCTCCAACATGTTATCATTTATTTCCCATTTAATTTTTTTTTATTTTATTTTTTTGCCCTTGGATATCAGTCTATTCATCTTTTAAAAGGCTTAAGGCTGAATCAAGTTAGGCAATGGTATACAACAAGAGGCAGACTAGTCTCTGAAGGCCCATTTAAGTCTATTTTTATAAAGAGAATCAAATTCCAGTTTACAGTAAGCATATGCTTCAGTTGACATCTGTTTCTAAGACTTGGATGCTTTGTTTGCATAACAGGCACCAATAAATGGCCTTGTTTTAAGTCTGCTCACTCAGTTGTATTTGGGTTGTTCAGCTGGGGATTTGAGTTGCAGCTGATCCCCCACAGCTCATAGCAGATACGAAAGGGAAGAAAAAAACCTGAGAAACCCAGTCTTATTTATTAATGCAGATTTCAACATTCTCAATGAGCCACTTTCCTTTTGTTACGTGACTACTAAATTCTTGTTTGCCTGAGAAGTGTTTCAAAGTATCAAATTAAAGTTTATTTTTTTAATGTTTTATTTAATAACATTTGTATCTTTCTTAACTGACAAAGCCCAGTATTATGAAGGGCATGTAATGCTGGGAATTAAGTGGATAATACATATAAGAAATGCATTTTGTTTTGGCAACATATAATTACACAGTATAGTAATTTTAAAATATTGTGTCCATGCCCTGCTGACGACACAGTCTAAAATATTTTGTAAATAAAATTTAATTCCATCTGCTTTCTTGGGAAAACAAATTTTGGACTTCCCAAGGAAAAATACAAAAGCATACATGTTGCATCTCTAGCTTGCAGAATGTAAGCCTTTCTCTGTGATGCGTTCTGTTGCAATTATATGGTATTTCTGTGATATCTACAATATAATTTAAATACATTTCTACGAAAACTAGGAAATGCCTGTAAAGAAGACAAAAATGTATTGGTAGTATCACAACTGTATAATTACTTTGCTTAATAACTACTGTCTTTTTTTAAAGCAATAATATCAGCACTGATTCCTTTTTAGTATTTTGAACTCTCCCCTCCCTGCCCCATTCTAAATTATTGCAAAGTGTTCTCTAGTAGTGTACAGAATATGTAACATATTTCAAGTGGATTTACTTATCAACTTTTTGTAGTGGTACCAACAGCAGTAGTGTGAAATGTATCTACTCCATTTACTCTTATCCATTGCACCTACTTTCTTTTTCCCTTTAATTTTTATATATGGTAAAAATTTCATTGAAGAGAGATTTTAGATGACAGGACTGTAATTTTAAACCCAATAGAAGAGGTGTAAGCAATTTGAGCTTAGCTGAAGCATAATCTTAGGTTGTCAAGAAGAAACCCATTCTCCCTATGCTAATCAATCAGTATATCAACCGACCAATCATCTCCTCAGCTTAGCATATATCCTAAGGTTTGATATATCTATTAACTGCCCATCATGCAGCTGGTCTCTGGTTGATGAGATTCCCCCTATCTTGGCATTTGGAGGCAGACAACTGAGCTATCACAGCCTCAGATAAATACTAAAGTGGAGATTTCAATCCTGGTCCTGATAGCAAAGACAATCCAAGAATATAGAACATATTTTCAGAAAAGAACACGTGGAGAATTACATTTTCAACAGTGTGCTATATGTGAAAATTGCATATATTTCATGATCTCTTCTTCCTCCACCCCCTCCCTTCCCCAGGAGTAACAGGAAATTACTCTCTTATTGTGACTCAAACTCTTAACAGGAAAAAAGAACAACAAGGAAGTGCTAAAATTTGTTGTTAACTGCTAATTACTATAATGGTGACATACAGCTACTTTTCAAAAAAGTGGTTTTCCTCATTATTACAGTGTTATTACATTATTGATGGAGAGCTATATGAAAATAGTGTCACAACACATTTAATCCTTAGGGAAAAAGTTTGAATTTGAGAAGATTATACACCTGCCTCTCCGTTTTTAAAGTCTGAGCTCAAAACTCATTCAGAAAAAACCATAATCTAGGTATTGAAGGCTCTACCTGCTAATACGGGAGTTCAGCGTGCAGTTTTAGTGTAGTGTTTCAAGGTCTACCTGTGCAAGAAATGCTGTAGAAACTGGTGACTTACCATGTTGGCTTTGCCGTTAGTAAAAATCTGCCTCAAGTAATAAAGTAGCCTAGGTTAGATATTTTAAAACCTTGCTACTCCTTATAAAGAATCCTAGGGTCGCCCAAGCACTTGCGGTCACTGTGGAAAGGAGCACACAGGGGAAAAGTCTCCCACTGAAATTTGCAGTGTCAAAAGATGGAGCCCAATTTCTGTGCTGTCGTAGAACTGAGCAATTCCAGAAGTCAGAGAACGTGTGCTCACTTTAATTAAGAATCTGATTAACTCTCTTTCAAGACCTTCCAATGATAAACCTAAACATGTTGTTACAAGGTTAGCTCATAGGCTCTTTCATGCTTTCATTTAATTAAATTGGGTGTAATGATTTGCTTTGGTTTTGTTCCTTTGTTTTTGAGACTCAATCCACTGGATGTTCTGAAATACATTCTTTCAAAGCTGAAAAAGTGTGTAAGACCCTAAGCTATATATCTTAGTCAAAGCACATTATTCTTGACCTAAGAGCACTTCGGTGTCAGAGTGTAAAAGAGTAAGTGTTTATACAGCTCTACAACGTTTTTCAGCAGAATTCTTGTAGCACCTGTGTTGCTTTTTTGCATTATTTATGCCTTGTGAAATAAGAATGTGGTCAGTTAGGTCATACTTTATTACAGTTACATGGTAAATGTGAAAGTAGTCAGGGAAAATAGGTTGTTAATGTTTCAGGCCACTTTGGAGACTAAATTCTACTCATCATTTTTGCATCCTCCCTTAACATAACCCACTGAAGCATTGATTTCCTGGGAAGGATAGATACCCTTGCATTTGACTCTACAAAATGATCTAAAGCAGGATTGCTAGCATATATTAATGCAATAAAGGCTACTTAGTTTCTTGGAAAGACCATGTGTATTTCAAATTCAAGGCTGGTTCATTAACTGGGATACACTGGCATAACACCACATAAGAGCCACTGAAGTTCTGGCCCATTGTATTTAGTGCTCATGAGAAGTGCCAGATCAACAGCTATGGTTCCTGAAACCCATTCAGGCAAAAACCACCCGTGAGCAATGTTAGTGTAAGTTCTCTTGGGTTGCCCTATGAATGTATGTCAAACCAGACCTTTCTGAAGGATCTTAGTGCTTATTTAATCCTCGATCTTTCAGGAAAAAAAGAAAAAGAAAAAAAAACCCAACACAACCTTTAAATATTTTTCCTCACTGTGACAGCATTTGCCTTAAGTCTTGCGGTATAAATTCATATGGAACATAGATCCATGGGGATCTATAAATAGATGGGATGTCTCAGGTTGGTTCATCCTTGCACAGCATTCTTACTTGAGGAGCTCATTACAAATCTAATGAGATGATGAGAGGTTTAGTCATGTAGGGAGATTTTCAGCAGGATGGTTGCCAGTAGTGTAGACTTTTAAAAATTGCACAGTTGAAGATCCTCCCAGAGAAGGAATCAAAGTTCAGTGAACATTGTGACCTAACAATTTCATTTAAGAATGTGTAGGATGTGTGGTCACCTTCTGCCAGTATATGAAGTTCCAAGTGCTGAGATGCATAGTTTTGTTACAGAGAGATGGTCCAAAGCCTTCAAACTGAACTGTGTATATAATTATTATTTTTACTTGCATACAGTATCTCCTGGCAGCACAGAGTAGATGCTTTTCTAATAATTTGGTAAACTATGTAGAAAGGCAGAATTTGATAAAGGAGAAAATTACTAAATCAGAAGCTACTAGGACTAAAACGTTACTGTCTTCATTCAGTTAATTTGATAGAAAAAAAATAAAAAAAAATCATGAGAAATCCAAGCTCTAGACAACACTTCTGAACACAATCAAAATCCCCCCAAATCCCCCGAAGTCCACTTTCTTTATCCTGAGCACTACATAAGGCTACATAGATCAGTTACCCAAACTTCCATGTTCTTTATCAAATATTTGAGAAGAATAAGCAATATTAGTAACCTGGATTAATCTACGAGTTTGTTGCCTTCTCTGTCCATGATATGCTTGTAAAAAACAAAACAAAACCAAAATGAAACAAAAGCAAAAACCCCATGAAAAAACACATAGTAAAACCCCAAGCCAACTGGTTTCCTCACTACAGGAAGAAACATTATAGACAAAAGTGAAATTCGGATATTGGAATTGTCTAGATAGAGATACAAGGCTACAGCTGAGATGTGGTTGATTATAAGCTATTGTGAATACTGAAAGAAGCAGTTATTTAATTGAACTATCCAACTATTTATGTGGACATTATTCTTTAACATTTTCCTTTCTGTATAGCTTTTTGTTTGTGAAGCAAATAAATATGCATGCATTCAAAATTTATTCTTATGTATCTAAATGGTTAGGTTCAAATATCATTGAATATTCTTTTTCTACGCTTCCCAGAATGAGTGCTCATTTAAATCAGATATTATGGAAACTGCATGACTAATCCTAAATTCAGGTGTACTACCACTCAGGCTAGGCAGATTGCTAGTTGATCATGCTAAGATGCTCCCTTATCCATTATTGGATCTGAAAAAGAGGAGGATTAAGAATTATCTGACTTCTCAGTTAATGTGCAAATCATCTAAAAGCTCAGCTTAGAAAGGTCTTAGAAAGCCGAACAGCACTAAAATAATAATAATGTCTTAAGAGTTTTTAATAATATGAATGTGCCGTATCACATTTTTTGAGTGAAAATAGAGTTTTATGGTTTATATCTCAGGTTATCTTTTATCTTTCTCTTCCTGTTTTTGTAATTATATATGAAAGTCCTATAACTCTATCTTTCATTAAAATTTTTTATTGCAATTAGAAGTTGTCACTTGTTACAAACTCACACTGCTGAAACTTAGTTTAAAAAAATATATTACTTTCCTGCAATAGTAGAAAACAATTTGATAATTATCTTTGGAAATAAGCATTAAAATTCATCCATCTACTTCTACCAAAGCATGAAGGAGGGATGGGGAAGTGTATCTCAGGAAATACATTGGTATAATATATCTATGATCTTTGCAGTGTTTTGGGGTTTTTTTCTGTGATACTTACTTCTAGTGTCTTTCTCTGCTCTTGGTTATGGTGAAAAAACCCTTCATTGAAAAGATTAAAATATTATTTTTCTATATTTTCAAGGGACAGGAGAGTCTGTGAACCAGAAGGCATCTCTTAATGTTCCATCTTTGCATTTTTAGGCTAGTTCTGCTGTTTGCTATAGCAATATTTGTTTTATCATTTACATCGTTCCAATATGTATACTTGCCTTTCAGAATTTGTGAAAAGTATTTAAAAAGAAAAGAGAAAACGCTAGTATTTCAAAACCCTATTATAATGCATTTTCAAATATGTCAGACACATCTTTGTTAAAATTAAACCAAGGATTGGTTTTGAGCGAATAGCCCTATATCCTTACAGATGCTGTGGATGGATGCATCTAAGCTGCTTATTATATTGATGGGTTTTGCTGCTCTGCAGCAAATGAAAACAGGCAGCTGCTTCCTCCATCAAAGCAAAAAGCAGCCTGAGTTTTTATTAAACGAGTGTTCATTTCTTCTATTGCCAAAATTCTTACACAAAACAAAAGAGCAGTTTTAGCACATTATTGCTTAACTAGACATGAACAACTGACAGCAAGTGATAAGCCTGTCTGCTTTTCACAACTGGTAATCATTTTTGGAATAGATGTTTTAATATAGTTGAATATAAAATTTTGTAATTTACATCTACAATGGTACATAAATTTATAGATCCAGTTTTTTGCAGGAGAATGAAGACTATAATCACAAAAGGTTTGTTCCAGTGTTGTTTAATTTTTAATAACTATTTGAAAACTAGGTAAAAAAAAAACACACAACACAATCAAATTCATTCATTTGAAAAAAGGATGTTAAAGACAATCATACAAGTAGATTTGTACAGTTTGCCGATTTTTCTTATGGAATAGATATGCATACATTTACAGCTTTGACTTGTTACTGTATTTCCACATCAGTTCCACCAAACCTCTTAAGTTTGCACTCTAAAAGAAATTTGCAGATTGCAGACCATCATGTTTCCCTCCCAGTCATGAATAATAATGAGAATGAAAGTGAGAGATACAGTGCTGAGGCCATTTTGCCTAGGCTGAAGATCTCAGCCGGTGCTTATACATATTTTTCAATGATCTGAATATCATTAATTCTGCTTTAGATTGAAAGAGAGACAAGAGTTTCTATAAAATGTGCATAGGGAAAACGAGTGAGACGTGTTTCTCTTTATGTCTTGTGTTTCTACGGGTGTTCTTGTACCTTTTCAAACTCACTTACAGCATTCCTGCTGTGGGAAAAGGAAGCTGGCTATTCTCCCTGCCTCAAATTACTCCTCTTCATTGGACTTAAAAGGTGGATTGCTGTGTGCAGAAGTCAGGTGCAGAAAGGCTCGGGTGTAAGGTGCTACTGTAAAGGCCACTAGACACTTTCCTTTTTTTACTCTGTAGGCTTTTATCGCTGAAGTTGCTCACTTGCAAATACATTTGGGGCCAACTTCAGAATGCAGAGCCTCAGATTAAGAAATTGGACTCTCAAAACAGGTTAGGTCTTATGTTGATGCTTGAGGCGGTCAAATGTCCAGAAGGGCAGAGTACTCTAGCTCTTCTCCTTTTGAAAATCTGCTCTCAAATTAAATTTTGTAGGAAAACAGTTCTGCAATTTCAGACACACCACCTGCAGACAACTTGGTGACGATGGACCCCTCTTCCATCTGCTTCTGATGTAGATGGGTGTAAACTTAAACTTGAGGATGCAAGTTTGAAAATAAGTGATTTGTGTACTGCAAGCAGAATGAAATAACAAGTATTTTAAGGTTTTGGTTCTTTTCCTCACTTAGCAATTCCCTCTATTTTTTTCATTTTACTAAGGTGAACAGATTCAGATCTTTAGATTATTATAAAAGTAATTTTCTATGGAAGGTTTCCACTCTTCTATACATGCATTTTACGGCAGCTAAAAATCTGCATATTTGTGGTAATAGTGCCTTATTACATGTATTTATGCTTTTAGATTCAATACACCTTAAGTGAGATCTTAGGTAACCTGGATTACTGATTATCCCTTCACCTATGTCACATTTTACATGCTGTGTGAACAAGTGACTGAAAATAAAATCTTGATTTCCTGTCTATAGTAAGCAAAATTTTTAAATTATAAAATCATATCCAAAAGGAGCTTGAGGTATGGAGTTTGAAGAAAGTTGTACTTAGTCTTAGCTGTGCTCTTCATGATTTCATATGTTTTCTTTGACTTGTAAAGGAATTTTAGTGCTTCATTGACAGAAGGGCTCATAATATTGGTTAGAGCCTAATTTTGAAATTTTCTCTAAATTACTGTGCTGTTGAACCTTGATTTTGACGTGCTCTCTTATTTCTCCAGAACCTCCAGCAGGGTACTGTGCTTCTTGCTGTACACGGTGGTGGAGATCCATGCAAAAACTAACCAGGATAAAATCATGAAACTTACCTTCCCTTGTAACTTGAAAATAAGTCATAATCAGTAGAAAGTCAGGTTTCATACTGTAAAATGTAACAGTGCTACAGTAAGAGTGGAAGGACCTTATTTTAAATTCCTAGAATTCCTTGTGTTAAATTCCTAGAAGACCCTGTTTCATTAGATATCGTAGTTTGAGGGATTTTTCCATCCACTCTACAGTCTTTTAGCAGGAGGAGATGGAGAACCATTGCTTCTTCAGATAGGTACTTAATAGAACACCTGCATGGTTCATTGTGGTGCCTAAGCTTTTTCTGCTCTCCACCAACGTGTCTTGGTGTCAGGAAGGATAAAAACTACATTTCATAGGGTCAGAAAACAATTCATCATTGCTCAGTGCAATTATTGGTACTTCATTTGAGACTTTATTCAGGTCTTTACCCATAATGCTTTTTTTCCTCATGCTTTGATGCTTATTAAAGCAAATAAGGTAATTTTTTGTAGTCCACAGTAGGGACATACTGAAATAAAATGTATTTTTGAGTATATTCATCTGGGGAAAATGACTGACTTTTCAAATTTAAATTGTCTTTGCTTTTGAGGGTTAAGATAGGATTTGTGCAACATTTACTTGAAACTACAAATGAATAGGAAGACATCTCATAGTTTAATAGAGCATTAAAAGACAAGATTTGAGTTTTGAGGTCAGACATCTGCATATGTGGCTATGTGAAGTGCTAGGAAAAAGTGACAGAACTTTCCATTTGGCTTGGCTTGGAACAGAACTTAATCTCTTAGCGTTAAGAGAAGAAGCTGTAGGACAGCTTTATACCTCCTACTCAGAGCTTCAAGGGATAGTTCACCTGTCACCTCCAGTTGCACCTTTGTTTGCCGTGCGTAGCATTGGCAGGCAGTACAGCAGAGCTCCACTAATCTTGCATTGCCCCAGTTAATCGGTAGCTACTGTGACTTCTTTGTACCTATGGAGCAGTGTGCACACATAATGGCTCCAATAATGAAATGTCTTCTTCAAAAAAACATCTCAGCATTCTACCTTGAGAATTTTCTAATAACTTGCTGTTCTTTAAGAACTTCAGATCAGATCTCAGTATTTGTTATCCAAATGCATGACAGCATTCTTTAGAATATGTGGTAAGAAGACACAGATGAGAAACAATCATTTTTAAATTTTATATAAAATACTGGGTAATTTATTTGTAGCAGAAAATTGTCTGTAATATCACAGGATTCAACATTTTTAGATGCAGTGCAGAAGAAAAAAAAAGTTTTATGTTGCTTTGGACTAGTGGTTAAAACAAAACATCCTCAGAAAGTTGACGACATGATTTAGTCCACATGGGTTGAACTTTGACCTGGTGCTTTCCATTAGCAAGAACTATGAGAGTAATAAAACCAATTTAATTTATGTGTTCTTAGCATAATTGTGATTTTTGTTAGTGGTGTTCCTCTAAAGGAAAAGTTTGGATGCCTTTTTTGGTTACCTCATACCTCAAGGTGTTAGGATGACTCAGGTTTTTTTCTTGGCCTTCCCGTAATTTCATTCTGTGTGCTTAAGTAGCTTAATCTGTCTCTGCCTCCTCGTTAGGTTCCTGATGTGCAAAACTGGGACAATAGAAATTCATGATGTCATCAGTGTTTGGGAGGAAGTCTCCATTACTGTGGTGAGATTTTGCAATGTGATGATAAAAGCTGTAGAAATGCCTACATTATGTATGTCCCTGCACATACAGCATTTCTCCATCCACCTTTGTATTATTTACTACGCCTACTACTGTAGTATGATGACACTGTCTGGAAGACAGCCCTTCGCTCTTATGGCACGTTTGTTGTTGATCTCCTACTCCATCCTAATGGTGAAAGGATACCTGCCAGGAGCTGAAATGCAGAAGGCGTTGCTCTGTGAGCGCTGTCTTTCTCCCACATCTTCAGATATGCCAAACCACAGTCCTTCTTGAGGCTGTCCTTTAAACACCAACACAATGGGGTTTTTTTAATTATTACTTGTGTCAGTAGAAATTACAATGTTTTCTGGCATTGGAATTTCTCTGTTTTCTGTTTTTGCGTTGTAGTTCTCAAGTTGCTAAAGTTTTAAAACCTCTAGTAAATGTCGCAAAATATTTATTTTTTGCAAAAGTAAACTCTTATCTCTCCCCGTTTCCTTGCACAGTGAGATTTTTAGCCCCTCTCTCTAGGACTTTCAGTGTATTTATAGCCTTTTCGATACAAGCACCATTTGGGGGCCTTTTGATATTCTTTTGCCTATACATGTGTAAATAATTGACTATCGTGTGTAAGTAATTGCACATGCAAATAGGTACCCATCCAATGTAATGTATTTATAATCAAATTCATAATACAAAATGAGAATAATTTCATTTTAAATATGAAAGAATTATTTTAAGTGTGCTCACAGGAAACTTAATCCATATCCATATGTATGTGTTTGCAGGAAATAAATTATGCTTTTCACAACCTAGTGGTAGTTGTTAACTCACAGAAATTGCTGCATTTCTGCATCACAGCTGTATGTTTTCTAACAGAAGCAGAACTATCTTATACTTGCAACTTCAAAATATAGGTCATTGTGTTGGTGAATGTAGGTCAGAGTGAAGGGGAAGAAGACAGAACACAAACTCCTCCACACGGATCTTTAAGCTTATCCCTGTTTCGACGGTAAAGAGGCTTACCTACCTGTTCAAGCACGAGAAGCTTTTCCTTTTACTAAAATTAATGCAAGTATTCTGGCTTCTTGGCTTAGCTGGAAGCACTGTGTGCTTCCACACTTGAGACCTGTGTTCATGAAAGACCTCCTCACTCCTGCTTCTTTAGCTGCCAGCCGCTTACATCATTGCTAAGGTGATACTTCCCTTCCCTATGGGGGAAGGGAACGGCGCGGGGGGAGAGAGTCATGTGCATCTGCCTGAAGAAGAGCATTGTCTTTCCAAGGGTGCTTTACCCTTCTCTCAGCACAGAGGTATATCTGATATACCTGCAGTTTCAGCCCGTATCAACATTGTAATGGTAGCAGGGGAAAGAACGGTGACCCCTCATAAAAAATTTAATGACACCGTTCAACATGCCTTTCAGTAATAACCGTAGAAAAGTGGAAGACATTTGACTGAGGGTACTGAAAATTCAGATGTTGAAGGATTTTTCTACAATTGACAGGTATTTTTAAAACTAGCTGAGGCTAAAAGTTGGCTATAAAAGGTTTTTTTGTGTTTGTGGGTGTGTGGGGTTTTTTGTAGTGAGATACAAGTATTGTAAATGGTATTAAATTAGCTGTATCCTCACTAAATATTAAAAAAGCACTTTTATTGCTTGAGTATACACCAGTCACTGCAAACTGAAACATTCTTTATATTATACACTAAAATATTTAAACAGTTATTATATTTATTGCAAAATCTGTCATTTTAGCATATTTCACTGCTCAAAAGCATTGAAATGCTCAAAAGCAAGATGGAAAATTCTGTACAATTCTTAGTGTATGTTTCACTGAAGAATGGGTAGTCATGTGTGTGAATATTTTACTTTAACCCTTAGCAAGTCTAAGCAAAATAGCACATTCGCCAACACCTAATCAGCTTAACCTGTCATAGACAGGGCAAACACCAATATCATTTCAGTGGTTTTGTCATACATACAAATGGCCACTTGGTTCTTTTTTACCTTTGGGGTCTTTGTCATACGAAAGTTATATGCAAAGTTTTGGCCAAATTCTGTCTAGGCTTTTGCTTGATCTACATGCAGGCAATATATTTATGTATTTCCATTATTTACCACGATGAGTAAGGATAGTCCAGAATACTTACTGGATGGACAGGAAGAATTATATACTTGATGGTTACAATCAGGCTCTAAGTGCTTTAAAAGGAAGACAGTTTTTTTTCCCAAACTTCTGCTTCTATTAAATATGTTGTGATATTTTTAAAGTCTGGAGAACAAAAGAAATATTTAAAATAGTCTAAAGGATGCACATACATAGTAAACTGCATGGAATTCAGTTTACCTGTTTAGAATTATCTGAAGGATACTCCCACATGTCTGTTTTTAAGTTATACTGAAACTGGTGAAGTGTCTGTAGATAAAACCATGATTTGGCCACATACGCCTTTGATTCATCCTTCCTTAACTTTGGGAACCTAACCCAGGTGCCTGAATACGAGTCTGTTTTCCCCAGGCTCCCTCCAGCAATGGAGGCTGGTGCCTGCAGCAGAGCGCGCAAGACACGCAGGATCGCTGCTGCTCTCTCCATGGGCTATGGCGCTTCCGTTAGATGTTCAAATGAGGTGGGAAACTGGTCTGATGTAACAGCAAGTTTCATGAGTGACTGGTGATGAAGGGGTGAATTTGCACAGATGCCTCCAAGTGTTTGCCAAGGTTGGCAAAGTCCAGTGTAAGTTTTATCATGAAAGCTTAGGAAGTCCTGGATAGTACAGACGAGCTGAAAAAAACCATGATTGCTCCGGTTCCTTCCTATACAAGAACCAGAGGGCTTTAAATGAAGATGACAGGGAGGCAAGTACAGAACAGGGGAGTGGAGATGTTTCTTTATACAGCATGGTAAAACTGTTGTGCCTCCTGCTACAGGATGTTGCAGCTATGGAAAGCTTACTGTAGTCCACAGAACAATTAGAAAAATCCTTTGGTAGTCACCCATGGAACTTACCACTTCTATCTCATCTCCTCCTCAGAAACTTCTTCAGCCACAACTAAAAAGCAGGCTGCGTTATTGCCCTGATCTTGTCCTTAGCATGTGCTGCTGGTCAGTGTCCCTTACAGTCAGACTGATGCCTGGCCTTCATAACCTAAGAGAAAAGGAGCTAAAAAAAAAAAAAAAGAAACTGGAAAGAAATTAGATGCCTGTAGATGCAAGGGGGTCCTCCCATCTGTCCTAGTCCAAAGAGTTTGATGTTCATGTGAATGCCCAAATGTGAGAAGTTTCATAGAATTAAATTTTATGTAACTTTTAAAGTCATTTGTATGTGTATGTATAGATTTATGTGTATGTTTGTGCGTGTTTGCACATATCTATAAAGTAGATTTCTGGAAATTAGTTGGGATGAAATCTATGACATATGCAGTTCCAATGCCTAAATCAGAAGTCTTCCATTTAAAGTCTTACTTGTTTCTTTACTGAATGGTATTATGGTAAATTTAGAAAATGGAGCAGTTAGTAGAGAGCTGCAAATGGTAATATGTATTCAAATATTATTTTAGACCAAAAAAAAAAAAAATCTGTTCTAAGGTGAATATCTTTGTCTTATAGGTCTCTGGCCATCTGAAGAAGTGCTGGCTTACTACTGCCTAAAGCACAATGAAATGTTCAGGTACAGAGTTAAACATAAAAAGATATTTTCCAATCTGCTAGTTTTATTGTATCTGCATGGTAAAGATTGCTATGATTTAAGTCTTCAGATTAAATTTAAAATGTTCAAGGTGAAAGCATGTTGCTCTTAACAAAGAATTCTGAGCTGCCTTTGGGTACTAATATTGCACAGCAAGCTTTCTGCTATATGTCAAAGACTTTTGATTTCCACTCAAGGCGTTTTATTTCACTTTGATTTTTGGGAAACAAAAGTGAAGCTCCAATCGATCAGTCCTGATTGTGAAGGTCAGGAAAAAAAAAAAAGACGTTCTTTAAACTGACATCTGTTGCAAAGCAAGCAAAATATTACCTGATAAAATATATAATTATGACTGCATATAGCGATGGAGGAATTTGCACCTGGATTTTAATGTTACAAAATAATTTTGAGACATCCTGAACTTTTATTTGTTTTTTGGATTTTTCATATTTTCTAAACTTGTGTAAGACTGTTATCAAGGCTCCAATAGGAACACCTAAAAATAAAATCCATCCTGCATCTTCTCTCTTTCCCCTTGAGTATATGGAGCCTTGCACTTAGAAATCCTTGAAGTTTCATTATGCATAGGATGAATGTGGTGCAAGAAAAGCCATTATAACAATGTATTTGAAGGCAGAAATTGTATTCTGAATGAGGGTGCAAAGTAAACCAGCTTGGAGTATACAAAATCCCTCAGTCTCTGTACATATGGCGTTGGTAAAATAGGGAAGACCAAGCTGTAACTTCCTTGTACCAAAGCTGTAAGCTTGTTCCTGCAGCTTACTCGGACTCCTACTTGAAATGAAAGACCTGGCACCAAAGCATACCCTGGGTTGTAAAGCCTCATTTCTATTTCTGGCCGCCACCTGAATGAAGCCTACCGTGTTAGAGGAGGCAGCTCACACACCTAATCTGATAGTTGCTGCTCCTTCCTCTGAGTCTAGCTGGGCACTGCAATGTGTGACTTTTGCTGCTGCCCCCATAGCCCTGTGGCGTGGCTCCTACTCTCTGCTTGTTCTCTGAGGCTCTTCACAGCAAACCTCCCTGTGCTGCTCACTAGAAGGGAATTTTCCTAGTTTGGGTATGCAAAGCTGGATGCTTGCAGACGGCAATCAGTCAAACTTCCATGGAGGAAATGGGCAGTTTCATATCCTGGTTTCTCAGGATTATGCCCTCTCAACATCACTCTCAGATTGGAGTTTCTTATTTTAATTCTCATTGATGAATGTCACTAAATATTGCCTGAGAGACAGATACGATCCTACAAATTTGCTAATAAGGGAACTTTGTGCTGAAATGAATTATTTATATGCATAAATATGTGTGTGTATATATGTGTGTAAGTACATGTATGTATATTAAGTACATACAAATTTGGTTCAAAATGTACTAAAACCCCCAAACTGGAAAATTTCTGTGTTTATTTCAATAAGCATTACTTTTATAAAGGATTAAATGCCTTGTAAATCTTGTACATATAACCATGTGTGTATACTTTTAATGTGTATGTCATATATGGTTTAGAAAATTTAGAAACTTATGTGATGAAAACCCTATAATATTCCTATTTAAACCACAAACTGCAGATTTCCCTCATCTGTTGTATATTCTTATTGGGTTTATGGAAGCTTGTTCCTCCGAACTATGTCTTTCTTTTGTCTCATTTCCCTTAAATAGGACAAGACTTCCTGCAAACAAAATTCATGGAGTCAAAGAAAAATAAATCTCTCCCAGACAGACAGCGAGCATTATTACACAGTCATACAGCCTAGTCCGATGGCCTCAGTGAACAAAATAGCAGCATCTGTATATTGATACTGATACGGCATCCTAGATATTCTTCTTAGATGTCAGTGTCAAGTGAGTAGGGAAGTAATACACTCACATAAAACCAGGTTTTCAAAGGTTGGTCTTTTAGGGGAGAAGATAAGGTGTACCAAAAAAACCCAAACCTGTTCAGTGGAAATTCTGTTTTCTGCCTGGCGAAAATGTCTCAATGGAAATGATTCCGCCAGCTGTAACAGTTGCGGCAAATTTAGCTATAAAGCAGTGTGTTCCTAAAGCGAGGCTCTGCCTTGCCCTGGACGCCGCTTCATGCAGTTTCGGTGCGGGGTCAGCATCCCTCCCTCCTCCCCTCCCGCGGCAGTCCATGGCTCTGGAGGACATTCTTTATGGCTCCCCCGGCAAGCTCCCATCCGGCACGCTCTCTGCCCCAAATTATATTTCACATGCACGTCTTAATAAGAGCACAGTATGGTCTAAGTTAAAAGCAGCCTTTTAGACCATGCATTCAGCCCTCTGCTTGGGCTCCGTTTAGACTCTTGACACTAACTTCATTTCGTTTTCCGTGGCTTAACTGTTTGCTGTTCCCATCGTTGTTCATAACGGCATTGTTTGTAGGTCACTTGCAGTTTTAAGTGCTAATTGAAGGATCAGATTTCTTCATGTGTAATTGTTTTGTGGTATATGGCTTGTTTTAAAGCTTTCCCCTTTTTAATATAAAAAGGTTTTTAGGCGTAACTATAAGGAGAGAGATATATAAATAATATTAATTTCCCCATTTACTTCTCTAACTGTTTTTGCAAGAATGAATGTGGATTAACATTGTTATCCTTTCCTAACAATTATCTTTCGCTACTCTAGCTAGTTTAGTTCTAAAAGACAGAGCCATTGACAAGGGAAAAAAGGGAACCTTCTCAGATTTTTCAGCGCAGCGGTGGTAATGTTGCACTGAACACTAATGAGGGAACCCCCACTGATTTGCCTGCTTTGTGACTTTTCTATTTCATAATTATTTTTAAAACGCAAAACGACATGAGGTAGCCTAGTCATGTCTCTACAACTTCCTGGTAGCTCAGTTCTTACTGCAGATGGCAATTTGTTCTTGTAACATATATGTCTCTCTGACCATTTTCATCTAATTTGTATGGGTTCTACCATTTCCTTTCTCTCTTTCAGGGACCTTGCTGTGTGTGAGCTAGGGGGTGGCATGACATGCTTGGCTGGGCTCATGGTAGGTCTTTTCTCAATTCCAATCCCATTCAGAGGAAGAAACAAAAGGAAAAATGTTCCAGTGCCTCCAACTGCTGGGTCAGAGAACTGTCAACAGCCTCAGCTGCGGTCAAGCTGCAGAGTCTTGAGAGACCTTCTAGATTGACTTGCTTTCGTATCATATTGATTTTATGGTTGCCTCGATGAGCAGAAACATTTTACCTCCGTGTAGTCAATATCTCTTGTTGTGACATTCCAGGCCACGTACGGTCTGTCTTTCATTGCCATAGCTGAAGCTTTTTTTTTTTTCAGATTGTAGTCCCATTTGCTAAGATACAGGAATAGCCTGGCGAATCACAGTTGGAGCACCATGATATAGCTGCTAATGTTTTGCCTGCATTATTACACCAACAAACATGATCCAGAGCTCTCGGTAATTAGATTCTTTTGAATTAGATTGGCCATTCAGGAGAGTCGTTCACCATTCTCTGGGTTCTGAGTCATGTATTCAGGAGATATTATGTAGCAGTGCAGTGCATTAGACAAGTTTTTATGTCTCTACAAATAAAAGCATATTGTTACACTGATTGGCATTTGACAAACCTGTCGCTCTTATACAATGTGTCGAGGTTACAGCCCAATGTGCGAGCATGTCAAAGCTCACAAAAAAATTACCCTTACAAAGCCATCTGCCTGCAATGCAAAGTTATATGAAGGGCATCAGGCAGTCAGACAGAAGCAAGCTGAAAGGCAGAGTGACAGCCTTGTATGATGGCTCTACTAGATAAACAGAAGCCCGCAAATGAAAGCCTCTCAGAATACCATCATCCGCTGTCACAATGCAATTACGGAACAGAATGATAGCAAGATAGAGGCTCCCGCAAATGGAATGATAAAAGTATTGACTGATTTGATTGAATGATTAAAATAATGCAGACATAAAATGAAAAAAGATTGAAGATTGTTACAGAGAAATAGGTGAGGAAGCATGATACTGAAGGCTTGTCACTCCTGTCTTCACTTCCACACAGACAAGCATATTTGCTCATTGTTTGCTGTGCTCTTTTTTTCAGGTTGCTATTTCTGCAGATGTCAAAGAAGTTCTGTTAACTGATGGAAATGAAAAGGCCATCAAAAGTATCCTTATTCAGATAGAAAACTGGTTTGTTGTGCTCGTTCCTTTTTACTGGCTGAGTAACAATCGATATAAAGACAGACAGCATGGGGTATATTAAGAAAAAGTCCCCACATAAGTAATTAAAAAATGGATGTAGACGAGAAGAACAGCGCTACAGCTTCCCCCACAATAAATGCCACGTTTTCTTCTTTAATTAAAAATGTACGTGTTGGTATAGAGCAAGTACAGTAGTAAATATTTGTCTTATGGTTGAGGGCTGAAAGATTCCTTGCGTGCATGCTGCATGTTTCGGGAGGTGTAGCAGTGAGTCAAATCGTCAGCTCCCCTTCACATACTCGTTTTGCACAACAACTAGATTTTTTTGGTTTTATTTTTTACTTTCAGATACTAACCTTTTTAATACACACCCAGTATTTGTCATAGTTTTTCCAGTGTACATTGAAATGCATGGTATCCTTGCTGCTAAGTTATATCTGCTTACAAATTACCCATTTAGTGAGCTTAATCAATTATAAATTTATCGTTATTTCTCCTGATGTAAGATTGCAAAACTCCTCTGTCCCTTTTAGAAAGTATTTTATTATATTTCTCATATTAGAATAAATTGCTGTTATGAACAGCAATTCTAGTATGAACACATAGTTCATAAAATTGAACTGTACTTTGGCTAAGCGAGAGAATGAGTGAGCATAATTTGTGGCCACGTTAAATATCAGCACAGAACAAGAACAGATATATACAGTGAATACTAATAGCCCTTAGAAATCAAGAGGGAAAAAAAGGAAAATATCTATTTGCTTTTGTTCCTTGATAATCTTTCCATTTGCATTTTAAGGCAGGCTAGTTTTTCAGGGTTTGGCACTGCGTGGTCAGAATTCTCTAGATTTGAGTTTTGTAAGTATCTGAGAGCTAACATAATGAGTACTTAGTGAAAAAATTAAGTTAAACTTATTTGTGGTTTGAGAAAGTTGCAATTGCTGATGGATGTTAAAACAGTAGACATTGCAGTGCAATAATATTAGCTACTGCCTGTGAAAAGACTTTCTCAGAGGTAACTGAGGTAACTGCAGTTGTTTACATGTTTTAAAACTTGAAGGAAGCCTTATGAAAGTCTCCTTTTTCTTGGAAATGCAAGTTCTCAGTTGTGTTCCAGGGATTCTTATTTTGTTAAATTCTAGTTTGTTACGCTCATAACTTGAGGTGGAAGTATTCATTATTTTGTGTATTTTAACCATCATCACCCCTTCCAATCTTTCCTCTATGTCATTATGAAGATGAAAAATGTGAGAGAAAAGAAGTATTTCAAAACTAACCTAACAAAACAAACTGGTGTTTTATAGGAGCGTAGGGATTTAACAAAAGGTCATTTTACCCACAGAAAGCTTCAGGTGAGCTCAGTAATCATCAAGTCAGCAAATATCTTGCATAGCAGATTCCATAAACATACCTGAACTTTTTTTTTGAAATTTAGAAGTCTTCTGTAGCAAGGAAAATTGGTGAGTGCTAAAAGTATTCACTCAGCCTTTGGAATTAAACGAATTGAAGTGCTTTCATTCCTGAAAAAGATACTGTTAATATCATCTAATTAGCACACCTTAGTTTTTCACACTATGTTTTAGAAATATCTTTTATTTCCAAAAGACTTACAAGAAGTATTCATCTGTATTCACTCAGTGAATCCCTTTCAGAGAAGCGATTGGTGGAAGGCTCCAACAGGAATTTATTTTTCTTTTTTAACATTTGGTGCTCTGAAGGCTCAGCATTCAAAGTGCTTTTATTGTGTTGGATTTTACAATGGGCTTAATATTAGCAGGGTGCCAAAGTGCAGCAGACTAAGAACTTTACAGTGTAGGTGGAATGTATTCTTAAAAGTGCACATAATAACATTTATGTTGCATTTTATGTGTTTTATGGGCTTCAGTAGTAATTTTATGATCTGTCTTACGGTAATATTCTTTTGCATTCTTTTCTATAGTGACTAGCTGTAACAGAAGTTTAGGCTAAATTTAGATCTGTTTCAGCTACACCAGACTCACTGAAATCAGTAACAATTTTTAACGTAATTGAAAATAGTATTTGACCCCAAGTGCAGCACACTACAAATGATGAATTTCTGCTAAATTTTATTATTGCTGATGGTATTTTGTAATTTTTTAGCATACCAAATTAAATTAATGTGGGATAAAATACTGTTTTCTAGATTCTGCTCTTAAGGTATAGTTGAAGCCTAGTATTATGCTTTTTATGTAGGTATTGTAGATTAAAATAATCTTGTTTAAAAATTACTGTTTACATCTTCCCTTTAAATTTCTTAGGAAGCTTAAATTACATGCCAGTCATACTCTAATATCCAAAAATTACTTTCCAAAAAGTAGAAGTGGTTGTCAACCAAAAAGAAAAAAAAAATCACTGTCAGAAGCCAGGAAATCACCAAGCAAGCCTGCTAATTATTCTTAATGGGCAAGATGAGCACATTAAGAAACAAATGAATACATCAGTGAAATGTAATTGAAAATCGACCTGGCAATAGTGCATTGCATCTGAGAATCTGCCTTTGTATTATCATCATCATCATAATTATTGTTGGTTTTGTTGTTGTTATTGCTATTCAGTGAGCATAACTAACAGCTTTGCTTTCTGAAGTCTCAAGCTTTTGAGGATTTGATTTTTCTATTAATTTTTGACATTCTTCATATTATTCTCCATTTCACACTGCCACATGAAGTATTCACTATGTATGTTTTCAGTATCTATGTTTGGATATGTTATTGAAATGTTATAAGTTAAAACAATTTATGAATATGTTAATTTCAAATTATTGTTATGATTTTAACCATTTCACTGTGAAATATTTAGCTATGTTTTATATTAATCAATGGTCTTATGCATGAGGTTTATGGTGGTTTTTGAAAGGATATTATGGTTTCAGTTACCAGTTCATTTAAGACTTCACTCTAACTCACTCCTTTTGCTTCTCCTGGGCAGATTTTAATTGGTTAACAGGTCATTTATATTGCAAAATTAGTAAAACAAAGACAGATGTTATTGGTTTTGCAGCTTCAGACAAAACTTTGCTGTTGGTGTAATGTGTTTTATCTAAGATCTTTTAGGATCATTTAAATAAAGAATGTATTAAAAAGAAAAATGTAGGTATTTCAAGTGAATAATAAAGATATATCTAGGCAAAGTTACCAGGTTCAGCCTCCTTTGTAATTTTGGGTGATATTGCATTCGGATAAAAATTTTCCAGTGTAGGCAATATCTATGACATATTCGCAGACATCAAATTCTATTTCCCCAGAATACTGTAAGCATCTATACTCTGGTTAGACAAGTGTAATTCCAAGGATGAGGTTCATTTTTAGTAAAAATTGTCTCCTGTTTCAGAGAGGCTGTATACCTTCTGCCTTAGCTCTGTTTCACACCATGCACTAGTGACTTGAACTACTGTCTGAAAGCATCAATAATACAAAGCATTGTTGCAATGCACTATAATGGCCATTAAAATATAGTGTATGGATCTTTCAGCAGTCCTGGGAAATTTAGGTTAGAAAGGTCATGTTCAGCCTGAATGCCTGAAGACATGGGCTTATAAATTATTTAAAAAAAGCTAGTGTTAACATGTTTACAACAATTATTAATAGTTTTGCTCAGTTATATAATTTAAGCACAGTGTAGCTAATTTATAACAATGTTACTTCTGCCTCTACTTAAAACCAGCATACTCAGCTTATGGAATTATTTATGCCTTCCTTTTGCTTCACAGGCATAGACCATTTACTACTATTTCTCATTGCATATTGTGGAAAAGGTTTAAAAGGCGTGTCCAAACTACAGAGGTTTGTTTAAACCAGATTTCTGTCATTCCATTTCTAGTTTTTGGCTTCACAAAATATCAGTTGTCTTGTCTTTTCTTATTGTCTGAATAGAGGCTTTTCTAAAATAACTTCTCTTAAATAGTCAACTGTATTGGGAGGACAATTATGTGATTTCAGCAAAGCAAATAAAAAGATACATTAGTGATATTTTAACTTAGCCTGACACTGTGTTCACTTTTCTTGTAAGAGCCCTTTCAAAGAAGAATTCAACATATTTTGTGCCCCTAGAAACATCCTCCTAAAGAGCATCAGATTTCCTGTACCTTAAATAAGAAAGAGCAATCATTGACATCTTTATCAAAATTGTCCCTTTAAGTTAATATTTAATATTTGAGAGTGAATCGCTCAAATATGTATGGATTCACATTGGGTGCCATTTAGTATTCTCATCGTTCCTTGGTTACTTGCTACACCTTTTCCTTCCCAGGGCTTCTCACTAACCACACAGGATTGATGAGGAAGGTCATGTTTCCAGGCGTAGATGACTGGGCACACCTTGGACTGGCCTGCCTGAATGGCTTCCCAATTTTGTGACCTGATCTTCCACACTGAAAGAAGCTGAAACATGAGGCTGAGGCACTGTTGGAGTGCCTGTAAGGAAAAGAAGGCGTTTATTGCTTTGTACTATCTTTTATGGTGGTTCCAAGCCATTCTCAAGAAAGCAAATGGACTAGCAATTCTGGAGCCTATAGGTTAAGGTGCTCCTATTGTGTGGTGGATTTCACCCAGACAGAGCCAGGAACGAACGTCTTGTGGCAGGGAAGAAACTCAAAACCCATAAGCCTCCAAAACCTCAGGACTGTCCTCCAGCGATGCAGTCAGTCGAGGTAGGCAGCAAAACCAAGTTGCTGTATAGGTTTATGGCTGACCTGCTGGAGTAGCAGTGTAAAATTTGTGCTTCTGAAAAAACTATTAGCACAGATTAAAGAAGACCAAACTGATAAAAGGCAGTATTAAGGTATTAACAATGGAAAAAAATATTTTTTATTATTTTTATTACTGCTCTAGTTTTACAGATAATTCTTAACAAGTATGCTACAGATGTAAGCGAGATCATCACAAGAAACCAAAATGCGGGAGTTTTTAAGGCTCAGAAAGTGTCAAGCTGGTAAGATTCTACTGAACTCTTTTACTGATGCTTGCATGTAATTGTGTATTTAATGTAATTGTGAAATGTATGCACAAGTGTGAACGTGTGACCTATGTTACTGATGCTGACACAGATGTACATACAATGTAAGTAGGTAAGTGATGTAAGACAGAAATTCTGAAGTATTAAAACAAATTTTTAAATGCTTTTTAACATGGCAGATATAATCTGATTGATCTTTGTGACATAACCTTTCTTTTCTTTTTATTTTTTTTAACATACATTATGTCTCTTCAAGATGTGGTTGAAATTTGGCTGCTTGAGAGTCAGCATTATCCACTGTACTGAATACGAAGGCTCAGAATGAATGTACCTAAATCACTAGCAGGTGTAATTTTAAAGAGCTCAGAGAAGTCAGAGTGGCAACACATCCCGTTTGCCCCTCAGGCAGATGTTGTCGGAGCATCCATGGAAGGTTTTTTTGGTTATCCTGTCTGTGTGATCAGTACCATGTGTTGTCGCTGCGAGGGCAGATGGGGAGCACAGGAGCCAGGCACAGTGTGCTGGGGCCCTTCTGTACTCCCATTGTCTGTGTCCTGAAGGTGCAGGGCGCATCCAACTTTTGTCTGGAAGTGCAGCAGAGCTCTGTTGTCTCTGAGTTAGCCCTGAAGGTGTGCACTGGGGGGTGAGCTTTGTAGAGATTCAGCAAATTTGGTCTCCAGAGCCCTCCCTGACCCACCCTGTGACACTGATGTTACCTGTTTATCTATTTCACTGAGGCATCTCCAGGTATAGTAGTGATGGAAGCAGCTGAAAATTTGAAGTGTGTTCATCTCTCTTACTATTTAAAAAGAAAATTGTAAAGTAATTCATATTTATGGTACAGGGCTATGAATTGGAGTGTGCTTAGAGATGGCTACCTAAGAGCAAATAGTGCACTCGTAATGGTGTATCTAAATAATTTTTTTTTTAATGATTCTCATTCCAGAAGAAGGGCTCTCAGTCCTTCTCAAAGTGACAAAAGTAAGGCTGAAAAAGGGCTGATAAAGGTAAGCTGTTACAGCAGAATAAGCTTATTAACATAGAGGGTTGAACCCATACAATTTTAATGGCTATCACTCACATCACTTATCCTATGCTTATGCAGCCATTCTTTTAAGGGAGCACTTAGGGTTAGAAAAATCCTGCCTTCATTAGGGTGTACGTGCCTATAACTTCAGAGATATATCTCTGCATCCCAGTAAGTGTCTGCCAAGTAGACAAAGGCCACATGGCCCCCAGGAATAGCCTTCCAGGTTCCATGTGCTGAACACTTCTTGTGAGCAAGCCCAGACACTCATCCCTGCTGGGGAGGCTGTGTGGTACGTCCATCCAGAAGCTTGGATTTTGTAGGTTTCCACTTGCTGTCTACTTTGTATGAGATTTCAGATTTCATCCCTTGTCAAGACTTCAAACCTGGTCTTTTAGATATCAATCAAAAGCACATTTTCTACCCGGTCCTCATTTACATTTATCTAATGCTTAAGGTCATTTGTGATCATTTGAGTGTATTTCAGCATATGGAATCAGTGAATAATAGATTTCAGCCTCACGCTGTGAAGAAAGATTGTGTTTTTACAAGACATGATGTTGTTTACTGGGTGTTAATAATCACTAATTAATAAACATATCTGGACGTCATAAAATGTCGCTTTTTAAGGAGTAAAAATGTTAAGTGTTTAACTTCTTGAGTGCAGTAGCATTTGGGGCCTTACTTGCAAAAATAAAATAATTAAATTACCAAAAGTGAAGTACTATATTAAAACATAAGGCTCATAATAAACATATAGTTTGATTTTTAGTTCTACATTCTTATGGCTTTTGCAGATCTGTTGTAACGGTGTAAATTTTTATAAAAGGAGTATTCAAATGACTCTCTAATCCCCAAAATAATGATTATCTTGCATTTCTCTACATTATACACATTAAAAGTAGATCTCACCTGTCTAAATTAAGGTTACACTTTGGTTTGTTATTCAAGAAGTGCTAATTGATGGATCAGTCCTTCAGATTCAGTAATGCCATGTGATGAAGGCAGTAACAAAGTTATTTGATTGTTTCCCAAGTCCTTGAAGAAACTAAAAGGCTGATGTACAATCTGAAACCTTAAACCTGTTTCACTTTTCCTACAACTGAAAACCTTAACTATATAATGATAAGAAGGCAGGGGGACCTCAGGAAATGTAGTGTTTTGTAGGGAAGAATGCAATACTGGCATGCAAAGTGACCTTTTATATTGACCAGAGCTTGCAGACATATTAATATAGTGATGTATTTAAGGGACTTACTGCAACAAATTATTTAACCATAATTTAATCTGGAGAAGGCATGTGTGATGGTTTTGGCTGGGCTAGAGTTAATTTTCCTCACAGTAGCTAATATGAAGCTTTGTTTTGGATTTGTGCTGAGAAGAATGTTGATAACATACTGATGTTTTAGTTGTTGCCAGGTAATGCTTGTATTAAACCCAGGACTTTTTCAGTTTCTCATACTGCCCCTGTTCTCCCAGCTGCTTCTTAAGAGGCTGGGAAGGGGACCCAGCCAAGACAGCTGACCCAAACTGGCCAAAGGGATATTTCATGGCATAAGGCATCATGCTCAGTATATAAGCTGAGGGCAGTTGGCTGAGGGGGAAATCGCTGCTTGGGGACAGGCTATTGATCACCGGGTGGTGAGCAATCGTTGCATTGTGCATCACTTGATTTTGTATATTCCTTTATCAATAATATTGTTGTTGTTATTATTTCCTCTCCCTTTACTGTCCTATTAAACTGGCTTTATCTCAACCCATGAGGGGTCTTTTTCCGATTGTCTCCCACATCCCACCTGCATGGCTCAAGGGGCAAGCAAGCGGCTGTGTGGTTCTTAGTTACCGTCTGGGGATAAACCATGACAGCATGCTTCTCACTCTAACATATAATTTAAACAATATGTCCAGTCTTGTAACTTCGCACAGCATCCAGTGCAAAGTTACAACATTTTTTCTATATAAATATTTTTTCTATATTCTATATAAAAGATAGTTCAGACTAGACCCTTCCCACTGCACCTTCATTTCTCTTTGGGAGCAATCCAGTATCAGCCAAGAGAAGTTAGATTAGGACAACCTGCCATACATTTATTTATTCAGATTCATACAAAATGAAGTAAATGAGCATTTATCTAGCTCTCTGCCAACTCTTGATTATTGTTTAAAAGTACAGTAATGTAAGCCAAACTGGCAGTTTGTCATATTATGTGTTATAATGTAATAATAGATATTTAGTAAACAGTTTACTTCAGCAGTGGATATACAATTCTATGTTTATTTTTAGCTTCCACGAGTTATGTTCAGAATTTCTTGCTTATGCTTACTGGAAATAGGTACAGGAAGGCCACCAACTTATAATAATGTCTTGCCATAGTACAATGAATTATTAATACCGTGTATGAGTTTGATGATTTTATTTTTTTCACAGTTCAGAAATTATCCATGAATCACTTTAAGTTTACCGCATAACGTAGCGTGTGAGTTATCCCAGTAGCTGCCTTTGTATCATCAACTGTTATTAGTTTGACATGCATCCTATCATTGTTTTGAACATGGCCACCAATGATTAAATGTGCAATAGCAATCATGGAATCTCATCTCTTCTCTTTATTTTAATGTGGAAATTTTCCTGAAGCAAGAGATAGGGTTGTAGAATTTTGAAAAATTGTTGTTATTACAAATGTCATGATGGAAAAGCTTTATCAAGGAGGAAGGCTTTCAGTATATTCTAAAGGTTAACAGACTGTTTGTCTTATCTACCAGGGAATTTCTTCTTCCACCAGATTCCCTTATATGAGAAGAACAAAGCTGTTAAGAACAAAATTTGTATACTTATTGCTGACATGGGACCTGTGAGTTGTAAGTGTGGACAAGTCTGTCGTTTTGCTAAGAGTTGCCTCAGAGAGATTGCATTCCACACAAGAGTGTAAACAAGTACATACAGCATCAAGTCAGTGAGAGAGATGCTTATGGTGTGATGCACCCTTTGATTTGATTAGGAATAATGTATCATATACTTTTTGTTCATTCTGTAGTTGACATGTGTGGCCAAGTGACCGAAAGTGACGATTCCTTTGCCTTAAAGGTTAACAGGCTTTAGTGTTCCTTACAAATGCAATGAATTTACAAGCTTCCAGAATTAAAGATAAAAAGGCCTTTCTAAGCCTTTCTGAAGATTAAATGGCCTTCATTATAATAGGAAGAGGTCTCAGTGACTGAGCACTGAACTATATAGGCCTGATTCCATTCTTATATTAATTACCTCTTTCTCTGTAACTGCCAACATGTGAATTTTTTACCTTACTGCAGTGTTCTTTGAATATGCCAGATTTCTAACCTTCCTGATTTCAACTGGTCATGTTTCAATGTAGGAATAGCTTTAATTAAGACTCCCAGTATGTTTTCATTCATCAGATTGACCTAAGTGTGGCTAAACACAAACTTTTTGAAAGCATACTTATTGAACTTGTGTTTATGAGCTTAGCAACCCTAAAGAAATCCTTTTCGTCCAACTACTTTTCCAGTCTCCAAAAATATAACACCCTTGCATGCACAGCATCTGTTGGCAAGGAGGAAGCTGCCAAAAGGAATATCAGCTCTTTGGTTAGAAAGAAAAGGCTCCTGGTTCCTGCTGCCTTCATTTGATGACTTTATGTACGTGTGGGAAGAAACAATGAGCAGTCTGTGTCATGTTGATTGTGAATTTGTAGCTCTCTATCATGGAAAACTCAACTCAGGTGGAAACCTTTCCATATCTCCGATCGTACTTGCCCTTCTCTGTATGTTTTTCAGTTTCAATCTACTCCTTTTTAGATGAGGGCGAGCAGTACTGCATTCAAAGTGTGCACAAATGATAGATACAGATAGGGGAATAATTATGCTTTCTGTTCCTCCTCTAAAAATGCCTAACAGTGATTTGCGTTTTTTGACTGCAGTTGAGCACGGAGCTGATATTTGTGACACTGTCTGTCACAACATTGGGAGCTTTCCGGTGACGGTCAGTTCAGAGACCTTCATTTTCTTTATAAAACCAGAATTATTTTTCCTATTGTGCACTTTGCATTTACCCACACTGAATTTCATCTGCCATTTTATCGTCCAATAGCATAGTTTCATCCTTCAATTCTTCACAGTCTGCTCTTTTCCTTACTGTCTTGAGTAACTTCTTAGCATCAGCAAACTTTGCCACCTCAGTGCTCATCTCTTGTAAACATTTTGAATAGGACAGGTCCCAGGGCAACCCCCCTGATTATCTCCCTTCATTGTCAGGACTGATCATTTACCCTGTTCCCTGTCTTTTGTTCCTTTATTTAGCCATGCCAGGACTCTTCTCCAATGGCTGTCTACTTTTCATAAATGTTGTCAGTGAGGGTCTTTGCTAACAGCATTTTGGAATCAGAAACAGCCTGTGATACCCAGATCACCCTTATCTGAATACTTGCTGACACCTTTGAAGATCTCAAGATTTATAAAGCAGGACTTCTTCTTACAGAAGGCATATCACAAGAGGCTTCTCTGGTAAAATTGTCTTCAGTTTCTTCTATAGTGGACACTGATGCAAAGAATTATTTTCACTCTCTGAAATTGTGTTACCCTCTGTACCTGCTCATTATACATACGGATTATCAGCTGACAGGGAGATTTAGAACAAAAGAAAGAGTACACTAATTTTTGGGCACCTAATTTAATTTTTATATTTAATTTTCCAAGATCCTTTCTTCATTTGGATGTGACTTCGACTTTTGGAGGAATGGCATCTTATTTCTAATAACTTTCTTTACCATTTCTAATAACTTTCTAATAACTTTTCTAATAACTTTCTTCAGCCATGCCAGCTGACTTTCACCTACTTCACCCAGTTGTGTTGACTTAATAAAGTTGCAGTTTCTTGTAAATTGCATTGTAGCTTTTCCTGTCTTCTTTATGTGACCAGATAGAAATATATAAAGAGAAAAAATCGAGAAGTTAGCAAGCTTTGTAGAGAAATTTCTATGTGTTTGGAAGAACAGGGAGAAAAGCTAGGTGCTAGCTAAAAGTATAGCATTGTATTATTTTAAATAATTCTTGCTCAAATCTTTGCCTGTTTATGATGGTCTCCTCTTAGCTTAAAGCTATCCCTCTTGTACCATGATGGACTGGACAGAAAGAGTGGGTGAAGACCACTGACATGACAAAACTTACATCTTTCTACCCAGGGCTTTTTGAAGGAAAATGTCTGTGAGATGTTAGAGTCAAAGATTATTTGTTTTATTCCTAGACTTTTTTGTGTATCCATCTTTTGAGCCAACTCTTACATTGTTTTCTGGTTCATGTTGTTCTACCTTTCCTTGTCTAGGCTCTACCTTAGTAGTCAGTCATCAAGTACATTTTACACACTTTCGGTAGGCTCTCCCTTTCACAGGCGCTCTGGGCTAACCTTTGCCACAGACACAGGAAAGTTGGGACAAACTTTAGATTTTGACAGAATGATGCTTACAGTGTTATCTTTGTTTGTTTCCTTAATATTCAATTAATATTCAGTTATGCAAGCATTAACCAAGGATATTGAAAATGAATGGGTTCAGGAAAGAAGCAGAAGAGTGAATCAGGGTCTGGAAATGACAGAGTTAAAGAGCTCTGTTTACTTAACTTGTCAAATAAATGACTTGATTGTTAAGAAATGAATTGATTTTGATCTGAAAGTCTCATGTGGGGAAAAAACCTTTAATAGAAGATCACTCTTTAATCTAGCTTACAAGTACCTAACAAGATGTAGAAATTGAAGCTAGACAAATTCAGTCTAGAAAAAAAAGAGATTTGACAGAGAATGATAGTACATTAGAACATCTTTCCATGGGAAGTGGTAGTTTCTTAAGCAGTGAATGTGATTAAATCAAGTTAGCTATCTTTTTGAAATGTGTATTAATTTCCTGAGATACATGAGCTTGATACAGAAATCTGAAATCTTGGATGCTTATTATAGTACCTTCTGCCTTCCGAACTTCAGCACCTGTGAATTACATCTTCTCTGCTGTTTTTAATTTCCCCATCCCCATTCAGTCCTCCTGGACCTGCCTCATTCACTTCACATTCTTTGTTTTTTCTTCTTGGTCTCTTGATTTTCCTCTCCATATTCATGCATAGACTGTTTCCCAAAGAGCAAAAAACTGTTTTCTTTTCTTTCATGTTTTTACACAAAACAAGCTTTTAGAAAGCTTTCATTCACTGATCCTACCAGTAAGGTTTTGCCACATGTGATGTTGCATTTTGAAATTATGTAGATTTTTATACCATATCAGTCCGAATTAGAACGCGGGAACCCTTCATTTTGTGCATAATGTACTACACAAACCTTGCTAAAAACTTTAGCCAATCTCCTAAATAAAGACTGATTTGTAATGTATTGAGGTAGAGGAGAGAAGTGAAAAGGCAAATTCACAAGCACCAGTGGTATTTTTTTATTTATAACATTTTTATACAAGATATTCTCACTTCTTTTAAAAAAATAGTCACACTTGTGCTGAATGTTAGGCTCTGGTCTGTCTACAAAATGGAAGACGATTCTGCAACAGTTGTGTTGACATGCAGTGTATTCATTATGTCCCAGAAGTTTAGTAGCTTTTGATATGCAGCAAATGTGTAAGTGTTAGGACTGTTATTTTTTAAGCGAAAACTGTAATGTTCCCATCTGAATTTTAGCAAAATACGTTGTACAGAATAAGAGAGCGAAAAAATGTTCTCAGAATAAGAAATAAGAGAAGCATGTAACTTTATCATGCACTTTTAAAAAGGAATTTTTAGACAGGAAAACGTAGACAGAGTCATAGAATATCTGTTTAGAAGGGACCCCATAGTTGGGTTTGGTGGTTTTATTCTTTTGTATTACCACATTAACGTGATGAAGTTTCATCATGAATTGTTGTACCAGGCATTATACAAACACAAAGCAAAACATCAGTTTGTGTTAGAGACAAATACGGTGAGGAAGGATAACGAGGATAACTGCAGTCAGCATGATAGACAGAGTTGGAGACACAACAGCAGCCTACCCTCTTTTCAGTTTTTGTAGGTGGCATTTTAAAGGAGAGTTTCAAGGATAATGGAGTAAGTTTGTGAACATTCATGGATAACATAGTGGAAGAAAATTGTAAAGGTGCTTGCTTGAGAAGTTAAGTGGAAGATACAGACTGACATTAGGGCTGATTAAAGAAGGGACTTGTCCTTTCAATATTGAATGAGCAATAAAATAGGGAAGTGAACTGTTGTGAAGCATTTGGAAAAGAAGATTTGCAATTTAGCTGGAGGAGTACAAAGAGAAAGGTGACAGGATCAGGGTTGTAGGCAAGAAAAACAATCTTTGCAGCAGCCTACTGAGTAAATATTAATACAGCAAGACTGCATTTTCCAAGAGCGGAGAGAACAATATTGTGATGTTAAGATGTAAGTGATGATGACATGGTCAAGAGTTTGTGTGTGAATAAGAAACTTCTTGGAGATGCTATGCAGAATAAGCAGAATCTGAACGGAGTTGGTATGTAAATATAGAGATGAAGGTCTAAACTAAATCTAGATTACAGACTGGAATTAATGGCTATGTCCAAAGGCATCAAGAAAAGGTGGTAACAGCAATGTCTTGCTGTACTTTAAAGGTGATGACCTTCTCACTCACTGAGGCTGTGATAAATGCTGCGATGTGACACTGGATACACCATGTGAAGCAGAGGAGTGAGTGGTTGGGTTTAGCTTTTATGGATGACGTAGCCCAGAATTAAAATTCATAGAAGAGACTGAGGTGGAACACTGTGAAGTTACCAGAAATGTGGGAAAGGCTTGAAGGTAATCTCTAGAAGAACACATTGGAAAAATGGCAAGAGACAGTTAAAAAACCCAAACAGAAAATAATGGAATTAAAAATTCTAATGAAGCAAGATTTTTATGGGCTGAAGAGAGAAGAAAGGTCCAAGAGAATGAGGATAAAGTGCAGATTTTGAGCCTAGCTGAGAAAAATCATTGGTATACTTTGACAAGAGTAGATAAATGATGTTGAAGTTGCTGAAACCTGCAAGGTGAATGTTGGAAGGAAATGTCCGTTGACAATTGTAAATACCACACTTAAACTGCTTAGAAATATGAGAGGGAAGGGAGAATGGTTGATGTTGGGTACCTGTATGTAAAGCAGGTATGTACTTTAGGGTATGAGATAATGGATAAGAATACAAGGCAAAGTGAAGGTAAGAAAGGCAGAAGGTGAAAGAAGATGGAGGAGTAAGAGCAACCTAATGAAAATAAAGATGGGGAAATGATAGTAGGCAAATTTGCAAGACTCCTCAGAGGAGTTGTAATGATAGGGGTACACATTGCCTCTGGATTAAAATCCATCTTCTTGATCCTTATGTAAAACTGAGGAATCTTAAACAAAGATCAAGGTGTGGAGAAACATCCTGACAATGCCTTTTGTTAATCTGTTAATGAACTTGCTTGGTTAGTGTCACAGAAAAAGTCACATAAACCCCCAGACAATATTTTTTACCTGAACCTGTATACTTACCAATGATAATGCTTTTCAAAGACTGAAGCCTAAATTAAAATATGAAAAGAAGAGGTGGGTAGGTAGGGGTTCTTGGTAGCTGTTCATGTGCTAAGCGGGACAATTTTTTTTTAACCGTTATTAAAACTACTAATACATTTTGAAGGAAGTAGGGCTTTGTGTCTTTTGTCCTTTCTTCTAATTTTGATTTTTTTGTCTTTATCTGCACACCTACTTTTCTGCTGACTTGAGAGCTACACTAGCCTGTGCCATTCATCACAAGAACGTCTCAGAGGGACTTGGAAATGTTTCAAGTTTTAACAATCAGAGCTTTAACCTGTTTTTTCTCATGTAAGTTACCTGCCTAGACACACTAGGAAGACAAACACTGAATAACAGAAGTTGAATAATAATAGTAATGAGGAATTTTGCATGAGAAATAAAAACCTGGTAAAATCAGGTCTTTTGTTGCAGATTGCTGAGATACTTTACCAGTGTAAGAAAAAGAGTGTCGACATTTGTCAGGCTATCCTCCATAAATTAGAGTTACTGCTTAAGGAAAGTGCAGCCTTGGCTGCTGTAACTATCCCTGCAGCATTTGCTTTATGTTTGTGTGGTGTTGGGGTTTTTTTCTTTGAAATACAAGGGGATATTAGAGTGTACTAGTAGTACTTAATATCTCTATTTTTTAATTATTCTTTTTGTTCTATTATCATTACAATTCTTTTTATCTTGACCTAATCACATTTCTGGCTTCCTTGTCAATTTAAAAGATAAATCAGGAAGGAAAAAAAAAGCAAAAAAATGCTTTGATTGTTTGTGCTGTGTTGTTTGGGTTTTTTTAATGAATTTGTTGCTTTAGAGTGGTGTGAGGATGACAGCCTAGGAAACTAAAGCATCAGTACATATTTTCTCAGACTCTTTCAATATATGCTTTATCCCTGACCTGGAAAAGCCACCTCTGCATGTGCGAGGATAGTTCATTCTCCATAGCTCATTCGGTCCCTGTCCTTTTTGCTAGAGCTGCCATCAAGATTGCTAATTATAGTAACAGATTTGTGACGTAGGTACTTTTCCCCTGAAAACTGGTCAAGTTCATTTGATACAGGCCATAAAGCAGCCATTAGTGGGTACCAAGTTTCAGCCACCATCAGTTTGACCTAAGTAGCAGCTGAACAGTGCAGGCTGGTTTTCCCTTGCATCCTATTTCATTTTTTAATGTTGTTCTTATAGCCAAAAAAAGGTCCAGAACTTTCTTATATTTCCAGTGAGTTTCAGACCCTTTGCTGCTGAAACTGAGTTGCCTGTTTGCAATTGCAGGAAAGTAAATCTGCATTAATTAAATAAGCCAGCACAAAACAATTTCGAGTGGGCTTTAATATGTTGGGTTTGGGTTTTGTGGGTTTTTTTTGTTTTGTTTTTACAAAAAAAACCCATTGAAGGTATAGCTTGGACAGAAATACAGAGTAAAGCACATTTTTCAAATTTTCACCATAATTTCAGATGTTATGACTGTAGCATCTTCCCCCAAAAGAAAGGCATAAAAATATTATAGCTTTAAAGATTCTTATTTTGCTGGAAAAAAGTTGACTTCAGAAAAAAGCGGTTTATGTCCACTAATTTAGCATCATTGGAAAAATAACAAGAGGAGAATATTTAAAAGGCCTGTGATTTTTTTCATGTTGGCACTCAATATGATACTGACAATTTAAAGGACTTTTTGTGGTATGGTATTTTTACACTTATGTCTTTTTTTTTTTTTTTAAAGAAAACTTCATAAAGACTGAGATTTTCAGATTTCTGTTACTAACACTTTTCTGGGTTTCCTAGCAGTGCTTTTCTTTAAATGGAAATGCAATCAGCCCTTACTTCATGGTGCCTCCGGTATTTCTTTCAGGTCTGACCACTAAGTCCAAGAGTCATGTCCTCAATAATCCCTGAAAAAATTATTGATCCTCCCCCCCTACACTACATATAGATACATGCATTTGAATAGACATACACACATCTTTACCTTCCTCAGAATTCTTTTGCAATATCAGTGATCTTTCTGTGCTTCACCCTCGGGAATTGTGTTTGGATTTCAAGAGCCTGTGTGGCTAGTTGATGGTATTTATATACGTCCTGATTCTGAGTCACTACTTTCATTAGCACTAGAATTCAAAATAGCTGATTCTGATTCAGAATCAGGGTGATTCTGACATCAGTGTTAATAATGTAATAATGCTGACTTTGGGCAAAATGGTTTTGGATTCCCTGATATGCAGGGCCATGTCTGCTTTACAGGTGCAGGTGCAGATGTCTGATAGCAGCTCATGCAAATTCGTGGCAGATGAAATGGATAAAGTTGTGTAGATATGGTAGCCCAGAGTCAGCTGCCTAAACAGTTTCTGAGGTTGCAGCTTGTGTTGAGCTTCGCATACGCTAGCTGCGCTCCACTTACTAGTCATACTTGCACTTGTCTAAAGATAGCTTGGATAAATATATACAGCTTGTAGCTGCATCTCTCCCACCAGTGTCTGTACATCATCAGAATGAGTCCTGTTGGTGTTTATTTTATAGAAACTATCTTCAGTTTATGATGTGGCTATTTCTCCACAGGAATAAAAATTTTCCTGTACCTTGTGAAAATCAATGGCAAAGTTAAATTTGAAAATCTGGTGTGTAAATATATCACTGGCCTTTGCATAAGTGTCATGTCTTCAGGAATGCAACTGGAGTGGAGCTAGAGAGGAAGAGCAGCCCTGGTGCTAGATCAGGAAGGTGGAGGAAGGCTGGCTTATGGGTAGATGTGGGGCCCTTAGCACACGTGTCCTCCTAACAGCATGCACACCAGTCACCTTGCACCATGGCTCATGCTCCTGGCAACTTGTGGATTCCAGATTTTGCTCAGCATTATGGTTTCTGGGCGTTCACCTACCCTCACAAACTCCTTTGTGCCTACATTAGGTGTGCACAGAAAATGCTGTATTTTGGATCCTCAGTGGGAACCTGACTAACATGAGAGAAGGATTTTTTTTTCCCCCCCCCCCAGGAGGAAGCACCTGTGCTGCCTTCCGAACTGCATGTGTGAAGTATAGTAAATATATGGGTTAAAAAAATCATAATTCAAATCCCTGTAGTGGTACTGATCAGATCTCCGTTTCTGTAGCAATGAGAACCAAAGTTGGCCTTTTAAGGCTCACAGTTCATCTACCAATTTTCAGTTCTGCTTCAGGATTCTTAAAGTATTAGAGTGCGTGCTTTAAACCCACAAAACTTACCTTTACCTAATTTTCACCATTCTAACCTAAGTTTCCAGGGAAACAGAGTTGAAAAAGCCGCTGGTAGCCAGCAGGCAGCCAGCAGCTGAGAGTGAGAACTCTCCTTTGTCACTTTCCACTACTGGATGCCTGCTGCGTGCCAGTGTGCAAAGCTACCTAGGCTTCTAAAATCGGGAATACTTTCAATTTGAGGGGGAAAAATTAAATTAATCTACTCTGTTCTCTCTTTGGATTGTCACAGTAAATTCCAGGAGGGCAAATGGGCTAATGAGTCCTGATCTGTTCAGTTACACTGAGCCACACATAATCAAAGCTTTCCCAACAACTGGGCCTCTCCTTTCATAATTTCCATGTTTCAACAGCATTCTCTCTCAAAAATTGTGCCTGTGCACACGTACACGTATATTGTGGTACTTTAATTCTTTGTGGCTCTATATCTATGTATTTAAGAACCTTTTTTGCATACATGATAGACGATGTATAAAATTCCCTTTTTCCCTGTATACTTAGGGAGCATTTCTGAATGAACGTATTATAACTGATCCTCAGTTAAATATTAGGAGTAGGATGTGAATGGAGATGGCTTTTAACCAGAAGTAGATTATAGCTGCGGGAAGACTAAAGGGTCTATTTGGTCAAGACTCATACAAAACTGAGATAAGCATGCACAACCTGACAAGATCAGATTAGACCCTTCCCCCACAAGTGCTTTTCCCATAAATATTTATCTACTTTCTATTATAAATAACCAGGAAATGAAAAAGGGTAGAATTTTTTTTTTTTTTAATAGACTGGAAATAGAAATGCAGCTTCAAATCTTCGGGATAATGATATTTTAAGTATGCAGTAAATTCCAATACTAGTTGCTGCTTTTTAAATGCGAACGAGGTGTCGAAATTCTTCGTGGTAGCTACACAAATCGGCAGCATTTATAAACAAAAAAAAAAGAACTTTGTACATATGTACGTTTTTGCCTACTATTGGGTACCTTAGAATTAAATAACTTATCACCTGTGAGAGAATAGGTGTTGACAGAGTCAGCACTGCTGTATGTTTAAGCTTGCCTGGGGCAACATAGCTGGCATTGAAGTTAAGCTTGGCATTCTTTCACCCTGTGCCTCCTCCCTCCAGCCCAAGTGAATGCTCACTTCATCAATGAGAAACATAACTGACTTGCCTGCCAGATGTAACAAAGATTCATGAATTCACATCTATTCTGCAAATTTGTGCTTCATGTCAATACTTTGACTTCACTTCCTTGTGCAGGGGTGTTAAGGGGTAAAAATCTGAAGCCATACATGTGCCACTGATTCAGGAGTGCATATTTGCTGGCGATCAGAAACTGGGTGGATTGCCTTTCTGTTATAATAAAAAGATAGCTCTTTGGCTTTGAGATTTAAAACATTAAAAATGTATAGAATCATATTTTTACATTCATCTTTGAAAGTAACGACCGTATACTTTTTAAAACACTTCTGTGTCACATAAGAATAATATTAATACTTTGAAAATCACAGGATGAAAAATGTAAGTCCTTTTTTCTTTTCTTTTTTTAAATCTTTTTTTTCCTCTAGCATTTTACGATGGGATAATGAGACAGATGTCTCTCAACTGGAAGGACATTTTGACATTGTTATGTGTGCTGACTGGTAAGTACATAAAAATCATAAAACTCATGTTAGAAAAATAGCTTTGCTGGAGTAATTGTACTGTGCTGCTTGCTGATGGCTAAGCAAAGTCAACAAATGAAGCACAAAGCCACCTTAACCTCAACAAATTAATATTCATCTCCATGTGACAGTTATAAGGTAGTCTTCTATCACACAGTAACTTCTACCACATTATTTCCCAAAGATTGATTTTGAGAAGCATTTCCATTTTCTGGAATTGCCTCTGTTTCATGCTTGACGTATCAGTAAATGGACGACTTAGGCAAATTGCAAATAATTATGGCTCAGTGAGGAACAGTCTGGAGAAAAGGGAGTTTATCAACACAAACAGCTCAATTAGCTTACTTCTTAGGAAAGATCTGACTATTGATATAAGGGGATATATTTTTTGCTCCCCGGAAAATCTTTCTGAGGAAAAAAAGATTTTCAAAACCCTTTATTTTCCCCCCCCATCATATTCTGTTTCTTAAATCAATTTGACAGCAATATTTATAGACGTAGGCTTTATGTTATTTACACAGGCACATGTTAATTGTAAGAGAATTCATAGTTAAAAAAAGAAAAAAGTACAGTACTTAATTTATGAAAAGGAGAATACACGTTACAATATGGTATATTGTTTAATAATTTATGCAAATAGATTTGATTATTGACACAACCCTTTTCTGATACTGAACTTGCAGAATTGTGCTGTGCTACATAGGCTGCATGCTAACTTTAAAAAGGGTACATTTTTAATTATTTGTGTAACATAAATGAAGACAGTGTAAAAAGGGATGCGCAAATTTCATTTAGCAGAGTAGATATTTTTAAATGAATCTGTCTTTCCATTATGAATATTTGCTCTTGACCCTTCAAATATCCAGACCAGATAAAGCTGTTTATGTTTTCTTGCACGTAACTATTGTGAGAGACGAAATTCTGAAAACAGGGACTTCCTAGGACAGCTCAGTTCGGCAGATTTCTGTACCATACTAAGAAATAGTTAAAGGAAAAAGGCAAAGGGAAGTACAAAGCTGTCTATTGTCTTTTTAAACAATGTTCTGTTAAAGTGGCTTCTGATAAAATATTCCTCTAAAGCTTCTTTTTTTAATTTTTTGTTTGATATTTTGCTATTTAAGCAAACTCTCCTTATTTCAAGAAGAGTTACTGGTTTTGTGTGGCACCGGTGAAAATGTATTTAGTTGTCTTTTCCTCCTTTTTCTAATACCTGTTTGTTGACAGAATGCAACAGTGCTTCATTTCTCTTAGCATTTAATTTTAGAAAAGTTCTTTGTTCCCAAAAAGGACAGAGGAGGGTTTCTAACTAATCGCTGATAATGTGCCTCAGAGATGCATCATCTGATTAAAATAAGGAGCTAAACAACACCATATGATTTCGGCAAGTAATTTAGTAAATGCCTTCCTCACTAAATATTAGAATGGATACTCCAGGTTTCATTGCACAGATGAAGTTAATGCTGGACAGGATTAGATCAGATTAAGTATGAAAGTCAGATCAGAGTGCTGGCGGACATGAGCAGGAGGGCAGCAGTCTTCTCGGGGGCTTAGACAAGGCTCACATATGGATGTTCTCCAGATTACGTGGGTGAAGCAAGGTCTTGCCAAGAGATTTAGAGTTAAATTTGTTCTTCACACAAATATCAAAACAACCTGGCTGTGCCATCTCTTGTATTCTTGATACTCACACCATGTCATCCTATTTGTGCTGGGAGTACAGCAGAGTGGAGCAAGACTTGAGTTGTTTTTCTTGCAGTAATATTCTTGCCTAATACTCCCCCCAGTCTGTTTGGAAATAGTGTAGTTTCTTTAGGAAACAAAGAATCAAACATGACAGGTAAAATACATAATGCATTTGCAATCCCTGCATCTTGTACATTTATTTTGAAGCACTTAAGATGCAGGTAAGTGTATAAATATTTATCGATTTCTAAAAAATAAATAGAAATGTGCATGTTAGTTTAAGGTATGTGTTTTTATTCACAAATTGACTCTATTTTCTTATTGCAAATACCCAGTTTAATAAGCATGAAAATCCCTTTATTGTTTGTTTCTTTTAGAAATGGTTCTCTTAGTTATGGACACTAGGTTCTCTGGTATATGAAAAGGCTGGGGGAAAAAATGTTCCATGCTTTATCAAACTCGAATCTTCTTTTCATTTTCATGTATTTCTCTTCTGAGATACAGAATTGGCTTGAGAACTGTTGGCAGGGTTTTTGCTCTCTGAATTTTTTTGGGCTGCCATTGAAGAGGGAAAAAAAAAAAAAATCTTTTCTTACAACTCCTCGGCTGAAACCTGAAGTATGCAGTGATAAAAACAGATAGAATAGATTGCATTTAGTTTAACACCATCATATAGCTCATTGTCAGTCAATAAAATCTGGGATTAGAACAGAGAACTAGAAAGCAAAAAATCTGAGTTCAAATATTAGGTACATGGATAAATTTTTATTGAAGTATTTCCAGCAAGGGTGATATTGTCTGATTCTCTGAATAGCTAACCAGTGGTACTGCTTGATCCCATTTACATGAAAACAAGCTCTATTCATAAACATATTCCAAATCCACATGGAGGTTCAAGTAAAAATGTACATGATTACAACAAGCAACGATATGTTTATATTCATATATTTACAGTCAGACTTTCATAAACCTTGTGTGCAGGGGTGGAAAATAAGTTATTTCCCAGAACAGACAGTCTGTTAGTTAACAGCTAAATTTAGTAGCTCAACTAGATTATAAAATAAATAAGAGGCACACTGTGAAAGCTAGTCATTATTTAACCATTCAGGATTTTGACAATAAAAATAGTTTCATTTTTTCAGCAGTTCCGAAATAACTTATAAAATGTCAACTATGAGATAAAAATAAGGGAAAAAAAAATGTTGGTGAGGCCACACCTGGAAGAAGGATACACTGAAAAAAGAAAAAAGTGAAATAATGGAATTTTTAAAGCATATCCACCCACTTCGTATTTTTGAGGGAGAATTTTAAGGCCAGGTGTGGGCTTCCAGGATTTTGGACTTTCATTTGGATTGCACTTGTGGATATAAAATCATGCAGGCACTGGAATTGTAAAAGTGAATATGAACAGAAGAGGAGAAATAACAGGGGACTGTATGGACAGGCCAAAAACAAGATTCTTACAAAACCTGAGAGCCTCAGATTTCTGATTATTTAAAAGAAAGCAAATGTACTTTTTTTTTTTTTTTTTTAAAGAAAAAGGTCGCTGAGATTTTTGATCTAAAGAGAGAGTCAAGGCCAGTAGGACTGAGCCAGTGGACAAATCTCTGTCTTTCACGTTCTTGTGAAACAAGTTTTCACAAACAGTTTTAATGTAGAGACAGTATCAGGTTTAGATCACCATTTCATTTGGGAAGTGTGTAATATTCCACTTGACTTAGACTGATTATATTCCTGAAGTTTGGCACATGCATAAGTATTTGCACAACAGAGGCCAGGGGTGGGGAGGGCTGTCCCACAGTGCTCTCACAGCTGAGATTTGTGCTGAAGTCATGGGGGGTTGTGGGTTCACTGGGAATGTAGAACTGAGCTGAAAGTATTCTTTAAATATCTTAAAATATGTCAATTTTGTCTCTGACAGTATTTCATATTATATAAGGAAATCTTTTTGCTTGAATGCAGTAAGATCTGTCCTTCAGTTTAAATTTCTTATTTGTTTTAAGCCTGATTTCTTGCACATACTTTCAAGTGCATTGGAATCTGACGACATGGAAGTAAGGGTGTTTTCAGTTTATGTCAGCCGTGTAGTTGATGCGAACAAAAAGGTAAATGGCTCTATACACTAGGCACTATACAGGAATGTAATCATGTGTGAAGTACACCTGTAAACTAAGCTCTTTTACCAATTGCAAAGTATGCAAAAGGAAAGATAATTTCACATCATAGCCTATAAAATACAAGTATTTTATGCCCCTTGTTGCGAGGCGCGAGATAAAAGGATATCAGCATAAAGCAAACACAATCTACGTGGGTTTTTAATTTGTTTCCTTGTGGCATACTGTTACTTCCATACAGTTTTAGTATAAACTTTTTTTTTTAATGGTAATTTAACATTATAAACAAAGCAAAACAAATAAACAAACAAAAAATCAACAAGGAGAGGTGACAAGATTGCCTGCCTATTCATCCAGATTTCACAAGAGAAGAGCACTGCCTAAACAAAAGCCAAGTCATAAACTGTGTTCTTGCCTTTCTACTGCTATGCTCCAAAACTTCCTTGCTGACCTGAGAAACCCTTGCTATTCCTGTCCTGAGCTACTGCTTTCACAGCATTTTTACAACATAAACATGAGACATTACCACTAAAGTAATGGAAAGCTGAGACAAATTTGAACTGAGGTATGAGAACTGAGTGAGAATGGTTTAGAACAATACATAATTTAATTTCACTGAGCTGTTGTGAGCTTTACAGGATTCTCTCGGGTACATTTTCAGTATGTTGTGGTAGTATTTAATGGTACAAATTCTACTGGTAAGAGAAATTGCATAACTAAATCTCCTTGCATGGGCCAAATCCTGTGGCAGTCCTGTCTGCAGCACAGATTATCTAATAACTTCTTCAGGATTTTCTTCATTCAAGGCATCCTCCAACCCCAAGAGAGGATAGACATGTTCCCTGGAGTCATTGCATTGCATTAACATTGCTTCCAGCCTTCTCTGCTCACTTTGGTCAGAGTATGTGGCTCAGAGCAATAGGTTGGAAATTGCAATATTGGAAAATGTTTTCGATTGAAGCAGGTCCTGTACCCAGGGACAGACCTGAGGAAGACAGGGGCAACTTGGAAGCAGAGCCAGGGCAACTGTTTCAGGTTATCTGGGTTTCCCAAACTAAGAGTCTACCTCCCACATCACCAAAATATCGAGTGGGAGTCAGACAGAAAAGGTACTATTGAATTTGTCTAATCTCTTGGCTGGTCATCTATTTTAAGTTCTCAGACACTCAGTGAACAAAGGCCTGTAGTTCCCTCATTGTAAAGGAACAAGATTGGTGGCAGCAGTTGTGCCCCTATCTCATTGTAAAAAGAGAGAATGGTATGCAGGTCCATGAAAAAGGAATTTTACCACTGGTAAGCTGCCCCAAAATTGTGTTTCCACTACACTGCTTTCAAAAATAAAAATACTGTAAGTGCATTTTTCATTTGGAATGTACTTCTGCTACACAGAATCTCAGCAAGTCTTAAATGTGTGCATGCTTGTGATGTTTCATGTTGAAGAAAATTAATGCTTTTTAGCTATTCTTTTGGGAGAGGACTCATGCACTGTATTCCACCTCTTCTGCAGGTGGCTAAGTTCCCAGTGAAGTAGTATCTTACGGTATCTATCTGCATAGGGCTGTACCTGAAGTGAATGTGATTGAAACTCCGAGGACACACTAGAGATATCAGCTGTTCTTTCAGTGACTTAAATTTAAACAAGCATTTGATCAGTAAGGTTTGTTCAGTAAGAAGATTTTCATATTTCTATATGAAATGTTCTTTAAGAAATGTACAGATACCCAGTCTACCACCTCTCAACAATGTGAGGTTCTGCCAGTTTTTACTGATCAAATTTGGTCAGTAACCAGTTTTCTGATAGGCTTTGGGGTTTTTTTCCTGAGTAGGAAAAATTCACAGCTCTTACACAGCTGCTTGACCCTATGAAATGTAATACTGTATTCTCCTTGCTAGCTGTGGAGTATCCTTACCTAAATAGCCACACATCGTCTGTTCTCGATGACTGGCATGTGGTTCACAGACCATTTTTTTCTCTTCAGTGTTTTCCTATATTCTTTATATTCTTTTAGAAATTTCAAATCTGGGAAAAAAATGCATCTCTTCAGACAGAGATGTTTGAGAATGAAGAAAAAGGAAATATAGAAAAGAATCGTAAAGAATGGACAAAAATACCATGTAGTGTGTAACTTGAGCTTGACACAGGCTGGGAAGCAGTTTTATTACACAGAAAGCATGAAAAATAATGAAGAAAGAATCAGATTATTTGTGGCCTGCGTGATAGAGTTTCTTATCTGAATCGCCAGTATAAATGCAGCCCGTGGTAGTAAGGACTGAAAAGCATGAGTTGCTATCCGATGGCTGTTCACTAACCATTGTAAATGCACTCTCATCCACAGTAGCTACATGTCCACAAATACCTAGTCAAGAGTGATTGGCACCCTGGTTGCCACTATTAGTATATACATTAAGGTGCTGAGGGGCATGAAGAACAAATTATCCCCTCAAATCGTGAGGTAATCACGTCAAAATAGGGCTGAGCATGTTGGCAGCGTTGCATGGGAAAATTGGCTCTGCTGCTATCCTTGCGGGACCCGTGCTGGAGATGAAGGATTTCACTCCTGAGAGAGGACAACTCTGTACGATCTGGGTCATTGTATTTGAACAGTGTTTGAAGGAGAGAGGGGGGTAGGGGGCCTGTAAATTTTTATAGGGATAGATAGACATATAAATAGAACAGATAGGCATAATAGATAATAATGAAGTAATGCCACAAGTGAAGATAAGAGGGGAAAAAAAAAAAACTTAATAGTGATACCTGAAATACAATAGAAAATAATTTTTAAAACTCCACACACTCCATATAAAAAAAATGTAAAATGTTAACTTTGTCTATTGATTCTGATTTATGATATGGTTTAATAGCTCACATATGTGATGTGTGATTTTTAGCTATATAAAGGTCTGTTTCATGCTGGTATTTTATCTTTGGTTTAGATTATATTTGGGTTTATGTATTTTTTAATATTTAAAAGTAGCTGAACTGGACAGAAATGTAGACCACAGTTTCTCTTTTACAGCATTGTGTAAACATATGTAATTAGCCTTGTACTTATCTGCATTAGTATCATTAGAATTGAAAACCCATTTTAATCTGGATTCTGTTCTCTTCTCAATGTCAGCCTGTTTCTGGACCGGTACAGAGCTAGCCTTGTTGATGCAATAAAGAGATTACTCCAACCCAGTGTAAGTATGTTTCTATTTTCTCCTGAACACTGGCTTCAGAATAATTAGTCTGTGCACAATGATTGAGAGAGTAATGGAATGGCAGGATTAATGTCATGTAATACTTTAATACTTATTATGTCCAACTTCAATTGAGTCTTCTAATCTATCAGATTCTTTCCTAATCATAAACTAGGAAACTTCTTATACTTGGCCTTCTGATAAGGAACACAGTGGGTAGTAAAATAAATGAAACCGCTTCAAAGATAGCGTGAGATTATTTTTATCAAAGCATTTCTGAAGTATTTTCCTTTGATAATAATGTCTTCATATTAAAGTAAAAGTATGATATTGAAAGTTTTTATGTTGGCTTCTGTCATTTGTAATCCCTTCAATTGTAACCTTTGTCACTGTGTATTTATTTATTATGAAAGAATATTTTTTTCTTCTCATTTCTGTTTATATAACATGAACAAAACCCTTATGCATATATTGTAGCCTAAAACTTTTTTCCGTTAAGTAAGCCTTGTGTTTACATGTTTTATACCTTAGAACATAATGAAGTTACGCTTTTCGTAAAATGCTTACATGTTGTACATTAGTGTCACTGAGGAAATATTTTATTGATCTCAATCTTTTAGGCTGTTAAATCACAGAAATAGGCAAAAAAAGAGCTGTTATATGCATTTACTTATACCCCACAAATATTATACCCATTGAATCTAAAAAAAAAAAAATTTTTAAAGAGAAGATAGCAAAATGAGAATATGTGCAAACATGTGAAGCGGTTGCTATAAGTAGGAATTTGAAAAAGTAATTTTACCTTTTATGCTTACCATACAAAACTTCCAGTAAGGTAAACTTTCCATTTCAAAACAGAAGTGTTTCAGGATATAGCAATGCATTCCCAGACTTCATTTAAAAAATGTATGGTAATTTTTGTACAAGAGATTTTCTCTGCAAAAGGAATAGAAGACCCAAACGTGCAAAGGCTTAAGAAAATGAATCATTTTAGCCATGTAAGTAATCCCATTCTTTGCTAAGAGTGATCAGGTTTCTATTCTTGGTTCTATCGTAGACTTTCCTGAGTGACCTAAGGCAAGTTACTTAAGACTGAATTATTTTAATGAGCTGTAGGGCAAGGAAGACAGGAGAAATGCAGCCACCCTGAGGAAAAGGTCACCCAGATATTTCTGTCAGTGGCAGCAAGGGGAGGTTAAGCAGCTTCTGCCCGGAGTGATGCATTCTGACCCTCATGATGGACCATCAGTTATCAGGGTGCAATAATTTTGGGGACCAGAGGTGACCTGAAACACACAGCTGATACCGGTTTTAAAAAATGCAAGAATTTGGTTTTTTTCAGGCCACATCAACATCTGCAACTGGTTCTTCAGGTAGCTCCATAGGTCACTGTACTGGCTCCATGAAAGGATGCTAGGGGAGAAGACTACGAGCGGCAGGGAGAGAAGCGTGTGAGAGAGGCCCTGGTACCTGAGACCTGGCTAGAGCCTCTAGCTGTAGTGGAAGAATAGCTGTTAGTTGCTTTGTCTCCTGCATAAGCAGGAGCTAATCGTGGTCTGGCGGTCTGTGTTGCCAAGAACACGAGTACACACATACATTTGTATATGCACACACACACATTCCTTACCTGGGTTGATTAGCCCATCCAGAGAATTTGATTTAAAAACCAATTACAATAAGGCAGCTTGAATTAAAGTACTGTTCATGGCTCAAGTTCCTATCTGTAGACAATTTAGGGATTGTTAACCTGACTTTAAACCAAAAGTGGACTGACTGCTGCTTTTTAACTCCAGTCAGCTAATTCAGATTCAGAACATGCCTTACTATTTTGTCTTGAAGGAAAAATTCAGAACAGGTAATTAAATTATTCTTACAGCTAGTTTAAAACCAGATAAATTTATCTGAGATATTTCCTGTTATATTGAAGAAGTTATTTGTGGCTATTAGGATCCTTATGGCACAGAATTATGTGTTTCAGGTAACTTTTTAGTTTCCTGGAAACAGGACAGTGGTCATTTCAGTCATCTGATTCATATTATGGCCCCATGGACAGTTGTATTGGCACAGGAAGAGGGGACCAGACATTCACGCAGGCAGAAATGAGCAGCTCACAGAGTTACAAGGGGCTGAAATTACTTATCTGAATTTGTTACAAAGGCCAATGTCACCTGTAAACCAATTCCAAGAAGTAGGCACTGAAATTTTTCTTCAGACTAATTTATCTTGAATGTGTATATTTTATTCCTTTTATAAGTAAGCTACTTGATTTGCTGACATTTAGTTTTATTTTTTCCTATCATTAAAATGTACTTCTAATTCCAAGTTCTATTTTTTATGAAGGCTTTGATTCTTCTGTGGCCTGTCCATTCAAAGTCTCAATGAAGTTAGTTGAATGCTATTTAACTGTCATTAGTTCCAGCAAATAAGACTGCATTTAATAATGATTGATGAGTAGAGTTAGTCATAGTCATGTCCAAAATGTGAACATGTGTCCTGTTATCTTACTGCAGCATTTTAGTGACACTTCAAACCATTGTAGCTGACATTTTCCTCTGTATTTTGTTCACGAGTTTGTTGGAAGTATTTTCCCAGATGGGGAAAGGCCATTCTGAACTTCAAACACCATCCTAAACTGAGAGTCACTTGTGAATTAAAAACTTTGATTTAAACAACCTTGGGATAGTCCATCATGTGTAAATCCAGGCCACTGATCTGATTTTTTTATTGTACAGCAATCAAGAAATGAAAAATATTTTAAAATTAGAAGTGTGAATGCAGTGAGGCTGCTGGATCAGTGGCTGATGCAGGGTCTTTGGTCCCCAGCCATCTCCGTTCACCGGGTTTAGCCATTCCTGAAGTCTCTGCGTGAACTGTGTGGTCAGTAAGGCCATGGTGGCGGCCACGTTTCCCATTACAGTGACCTCTCTGTGAAGCTAGCCATGACGATGAGGGTCTCCAGAAGATTCTCGTCTTTCTTACGCCAGGAAGGGTCTCTGGGGAGCGCGAGGTGGCAGCAATAGGAGGAGGAACCTCAGCCAAGGGCTCCATGTGCTGTTGACTTGTGTCTGATGACATTAAAGCATGCCAAGGATGTGAGGAAACCGATTGCGAACTTCCTGTGTTTAATGTTTTCCATCCGGAGCTGAGCTTGTATTCAGAGCTAACATTTACATAAGCAATTCCAGTACCTTCAGTAGGAGTTACACCCCTCTGCACCTCGTATTTAGCCACAGAATTAAAGTTAGAGCTACACAGATCAACAGAAGTGATTTGCTCTGGACATTGCCCTAGGTCTCCTTTGTGCCTAAATTTCCCATGAGAAAGATGAAGATAACAGTATTTCCCTATTTCACAGAGTCATTGTGAGAATAAATACAATGTTGTGGTGTTAATGATTGGAGTCTTTTAAGTACACATCAGTACCATACTGACATGGAGTTTTTATTACTGCCGCTCTGTGTGTTTTCTCAGCATATGTGTTCACGAGCTGTAGCACACAGATTTGTCCCCATCCTCCTCGCTAAGTATCTGTGTCAGCATTATAACTTCCCAGAGTTCCCACTGAAATTCTCTCTTCTGATCGCTTTTTTCTTGTGGTATACAATTTACTCAAGCCAAATATTCTTCTACAACGTCTGATCATTTTATAACTTCTTCAGATCCCTAAAAATATTTTTTTGTCTCTTCAGTTGATTACAGCACCTCACCAATTAGTCTTAGCTCTCATTAATATAGAAGTTAAATACAAGAACTCGTGGTAAACTTTGTGGCTCCCCTCGGTGTGATATGCTGTTGGCTGATATTAACCTTTGTTTACAGCTCTTCAACCGGTTTTCATTCCACGTGACAGAACACGGTATTCAGCCAATTAGAATTAATTTTGCAAATAAGATTTCAAGAGATGCTATATCAAGTAGGTTACGTTTTGGGGTAGTAGTTTGCACAGTGTCTAAAATTTATCAGTTCAAGGTACAATCATTTTTGTTTTCTTAAATACAGAAGGATGAACAAAAAATTAGCTAATGGACCAGAATGTATTGCCTGGGCATCATAAATAGCCTGATCGTCTTGAAAGATCCAGAATTACTATGCAAGAACATTAAGTCCTGCTTGAAATGCAATTTACCAATTTAAGGTCAAATTCAGTTGTACTGCTCAGGTAGTTTAAAATAACTTCAGAAAATTAATGATTGGGTCTGATTTGCCTCCCGTTTTGCCTTTGTTTACACTGTTGTAATTCCACTGACAGCAAATGGGAGGTACTCTTCTGTGTGTGTGAGTGAAAAAAGAAAATGGTTATTTACGGTCTTTGCATGGTCATGAGCTAACAAATGGATTTTGAATCTAGTGTATGTTTTGTATGCCTTTTCTGTGTTTTATTTTGGTAATCCATAGCCACCATTATTGTATGAAAAGGAGCAGATGTATGGCAGTTGGCAGTTTTCTATAGAAAATATTTATTTATTACTTTCTATTTTGCATTTGTTTAATCACAGAAATCTTGCATATTTTGAAGAGTTATTTATATTACCCTGTTTCAATGTTTTACCAAGAGAACAATTGATTTTTCCAGCTTGAGTATGTTAAAAGCTTGGTCAGGTGTATGTTATATCTGGTTCCCTTCCAGTTTTAAAAATGTATAAATTCTCTTTTTAATGTTCCAGGGAAAAGCAATGGTATTTGCTCCACTCCGAGGGAATACTTTAAACCAGTTTTGCAATCTAGCTGAAAAAGCTGGTTTCTCTGTCCAAAGACATGAAAATTATGATGAACACATTTCGAACTTCCACTCCAAGGTTAGTTTTCTGCTTGTGTTAGATAACACTTTAATCCGCATTGCATTTTGAAGAGATCATGGTCCTTTTGGCAGGTAACCTAAATGTTTGATTAAAGTACTCCTTAGGTGTGCTGTTTCTGAACAGCTATTTTTGTATCTGATTATTTTGTGTGGTAGAACCATCCTTTATCTCTGCACGTCTAGAAGACTTTTGCAGAAGCATCTCCTGTTTACCCTTTTCATTCATAGAAATCTAATTTATGAGAGCCTTTTCTTCTTGTTGTTCGCTGCCTATAAATACACGGCACACTAGCATTTACATTTTAATAAAAAGCTTGCAACTTTTAAGTAGGTTAAATACTGAAATGGACTGAAATAAATAGGGGGTGAATGTCTAATTGTATCATATCGTACCTTAAATCCTTATCTCTGGCTGCTTTATGGCTGGGTCAGTTGGCAGCTTCAAACTGCTAAATC
>NW_010253228.1:50590-55590 GCF_000690775.1 Eurypyga helias | reverse complement strand
ATTTTAAATTGCATTTAACCAGAATACCTAAGAAAATAAACATTGATTATTTTTGTAGAAATATATTCCTTTAGTGTGAATCAGAAGAGCACACATAACATTATCCCTTGCAACTGGAATTGTACCAGTCGGGTTATAATTCTCTCTTATTGTAAGAACTTTTAAAAATAAACAGAATTAATAAATAAGCCTATCAAGAACTAGCAAGCCTTGGAAGTGGCTTGCAATTATGTAAACCTTCAGGTTCATGGTATTTCAGAGCTCTGAAACAGTTGTTGGTCTTAAATACCAAATATACAGCCATAGTTAGGCTGATTAAGGATAAACTTTTAGCATTTGTTCTGAAGTACTTTGCTTAGTGATTTTAATTCAGACCTTGAATCTCACTTGAATGTAAGAATGCGAATGCGTTTGATACAGCTATTTGGGACCTCATTTTTTTTCTAAGTTATGTTCAACTATTTATTGGTGAATTAGTTTGTCTACAAACAGACCAACTCCTGAAAATACTTGACGTACTGTTCCATGCTTGTGATAGTATTTGACTGTAAGATTTCTTCTTGTGGTTATTAAATGTTTAATCTTTAGTACTATCGTTTGCACTAAGGAATATAGTTAAGCAAGAACAGTCAGTATTTTTAAAATGCTTTAATACAGTTTGCTCACTTTATCCATTTTTTATTTGCAGTTGAAAAATGAAGAAAAAGATACATATGAGGAAAACCTCCATTACCCTTTTCTTCTCGTTTTAACCAAACACAGATAGAAGATGACACTTTTTTTTTGTTTTAAGGTGGACTACTGAAAATTAATCCATGTATGTGGATGGTCAGAGAGTGGGGAGGGTTCCCCCTTTCGTTCCTGAGTCATCATTAGAAAAGTATTTCTGATCTAAATGCTGAGGAAGATATCATGGCTTGTTTCACAGTGTGCAAACAATGAGACATCTTTTTTGTATCATTTTAGAACTTACTTTTCCAATTGTGTACCAGCCTGAAACCAATCAGACCTCGCATGTATGCATTAACAAATATGTAACACTGGCTTCCTTCTCTTTTGTGCCTCTAAACTTGCACATACTTTGTCAATCCCTTTAAATGTTATTTTTAGGTTGTATTTGAAAATCTGGGCTGATATAACTGGTTGTAAAGTAGTAGATGCATTCACATTTGACTAGTAGGGAAATAGTCTTAAGATCTTTAAAAAGTGCACCTATTGAATGCTCGAATTTTCTGCCTTTTTTTTTTTTTTTTTAATTCCACTGTTGATTTTTCTATCCATGATTGAAATGTCCTCATTTGCTTCAGTGTTGAAAGCTTTTTTCATATATGTGTGCATATATGGGTTTTTTTCCAGCAGGACTTTTCCTCCTGTAGATGTATAAGAAATTATGCATCAGACAAAAGCCTCATAAACTGACCATTTGTCCTTTGGACACAATAGCCTGCCCAGCCCCTCTGCTCCTCCTCTCCAATTATGTGTGATTAGTCTCAGTGTGTTGTGTCAAGAAGGGGGAGTGTGCTGAGTGCTTATTATCTGTTTAGGTACAAGAAGAGCACATTTAGGTTCTGACTATGAATGGAAAGTGAGCCTTTATCAGGACTGAAATCTAAATGCTACTATCCTAGAAATGCTTTAAAAAAAAAAAAAAAGCACCCTTTTCTGATAGATTCCAAGCAACACTGTAACAACTAAAGGATTTTGTAGTGTAATCAAACTGTCTCCCTTGAATTAGTTTATGTTGTGATGTCTTGTGGCCCAAGTATTTGATAAACATTTAATGTAACTTTTCTTGTGCTGGGAAAGACAAAAATCCTACAAAGAAACAGGAGCAAATTCTTATTTTCTTAACAATTTAAGAGACCGTTTTAATGACTTCTCAGGAAACCAACGTGGATCATTAAGAGTCCTGTACAGTCTCTTAAACCACAACACTTTAAATGATGAGAGAGAGAGACAGAGACCGTGACTGAGGTACTAGATGCAAGGAAATGTAGAAGATCATGCTGAAATACATTAATTATTTCAGCAATAAGCGTTCTTCCATATTTAACAAATTGGGCAGCACATAAACCACGAGCTTATGAAAATCCCTTTCTCTTCGCTCTTCTTCTCAAACAAATTTCTTCACTACCGGTTTGCATGTCCTTGTATTCAGTACTTTTTATGCTCCATTAGAGCACCTAGATGGATCTCAGAAGGCATAGGTCAAGTCGCAGTTAGATCATACATTTCTTTCTCACAAAAACTTGAATTGCAATGCCAAGTGATGGGCTAACATCACAATAACAGCAATTTATTCCTCTTTTGATAAAAAGCAGCCTATTCTCAGTGTTAGATAAAGACCAGGGGCAATGCAAACCAACCATTTATCCTAGAACTGAGTAGTATGTCTCCACTATAGCTGGTATGAGTTTCATATTCAAACTCTTGTTGGAAGATGCTTGTCTAGTAAGAAATCAGAAGCATTTAGGAGTAATTTAAAATTGCTGCGAAGGTGGCGTTAGTTTAATTAGTTTGGGTTTGTTTGTCCCACACAGCAGTGCCTTTGTTTTCCCTAAAAATGTGTACAAGGAAACCTTTATAATCAACGGAGTGTGAAAAATAGTGAAATATTAAAATTTGTGAACATTTTCTTTCTGAGAGGGCTTGAATGTCTGCTGTATGATAATCTAATAAAGATTGTTAGTTGCCAAAAACAGAACCAGTGTCACTGGAAATTGTGGTTTTAGCTCTAAGAAAAAAACAGTTTTACTCAGATTAGTAGCTGATAATTGCTTTTTATTTCTTTAGTGTCTGTCGTTTGAGTTGAAGGCTTTGCACAGGTGCTGCCATCCCTAAAGTGTGTAATTGATGGCTTGTTTACCAAAGATGCATTTAGGCTTCATCCTGCAAACTCACATTGGAGCTCCACAGGCAGTAAAGTTACTCATCTACATAAGTGCTTGCACGTTTGGTCCAGACAGATATATTTAGAGGTATATGAGCAAGCTGTCTTCATTTTTTTTTTTTTTGGTTTTAAATGGGTATTGAAAAGTCACAGATGTAGTATTTACTATATATGAAGCACTAACAGTGTTCGTTTTTAGAGACATCTCTCAGGGTCCCTCATGTTAGCAGGGACTTGATGAATTGTTTCTGAGCTCTTAATTTGTAATAAAAATACAGCACGAATGGCACTGTGCAAGGCCTACGCGCCAAGAGTGGAAATGTTAGGCTGATGCAAGTTTTCCTTCATGTACGTTGGTAGTTTTTAGAGCTACGTTGTGTCTTCCTCCTCAGAGAAAAATGGCAGAGAAAAAACATCTTCTTGTGGATATCCACTCCCCTGGGTGCAGCCCTCATGCAGTCAGTGCCACTGGTGGTGAGTTGTGATCTTGAGAATATAAAAGACCAAGAAAAAAATACTCCATTTCCTGCTGTGAGATCTGGTAAAGGCTTTCTTAAAAATTACAAACTACTCCTACCTGATAGCATTCTGAAACAACAGGAGAAATCTTTCCATTGGGGAAATAAGTTTGATTTCAGATGAAAAATGTCTTAAGAACATGAGATGAGGCAGGACAACTTACTACACCAGGTACCAGTCCAGCTGCAAAATCCTGATTAGACACATCGTTCACGTTTTACCTGTGGCTTAATGGCTCCATGCTTGCAAGAAGAGGGAAGCAGGATTAAAATTGTTCCCCCCATGAAAAGCATCCTCACGTCTTGAGCCTGGCTGCGTACGGTTTATCAAGTGTTATATCTCCATTAGAACTCTCCTTTCGCTGTTCCCCGAACAAAAGAGGATGCAGTGGGTGGAGCTTTTGATCCACCTCTTGATATGGCAGGTGGCACAGTGGATATGGCAGGGGAAGAGGGACCAGGCAGCAAGGCATTGCACGTCAGACAGCAGCGTTTCATTCCTGCCTTTCACCCGCTCTCTCTAATGCAAGAGGGGAAGTAACCGGGTCCTGTTTGTCTCAGAGTGCAAACTGCAAACGCGTAGCTGAGCCTGGATTTCTTTATGTGTGGTTTTCTTCTTCTGAAAAGCGGGGAATGAACACTGATGTCGAACTGCAGATTCCTTTAACTCTTGTGAAGTGTTTTGAGATGCTGGCGGAAGGTGCTAGGACCGCACCGGCGGTTATATCTAAATCCTGTTCTGCGCAGCGTGGTCATCCCTGTTGTTTCCTCAGAAAGAGACAGTGGTGTTGCTTTCTATCTTTTTGTTCACTTTTTAGATTCTCCCGAGTCGGATTAAGATGGTTTCTCGTGCCTTGGCTGTCACAAATCAGTAGCCTAGCATTGGTTATATGCACACCAGCATCTTTTGAAAGAAGGTTTTAAAAGCTAATTTTCAACGTTATTCTCATCTGCACTGCAACAGCACTTACTTAACCCAGCCAAAATGAGGGCACCCTCCTGCCAAACCCCAGAAAGCTAAAAGCAAGGCAGTACATAAACATTCAGCTGCAAATTCACTGTTAAGTAAAGAGGTGATGGGCTAACATCACAACAACAGCAAATTAAAAAAAAATTAAGAAACTTTTAATTAACCCCTCCCCAAATTGTGCCCATTCCCCATACAAGGGAACCTGAGGCACAGACAGTATTGCTGTCTCTTTTACCTGTAGCCGTTTAGAAAGCAGCCCGTACACCCTAGACCTGATCCCAGATTTTGTCAGCCTAAGTGTAGCATCTCCTCTGCAAGATCCGTCTCCCTCTCCAGCCTGTGGACTCTGCTCAAACAGCTGAATGTAACAAACCTAACTTTTCTTTCCCATTTTTAAAGGGTTTAGCCTATTAAGGCTCCTTGCTTAGTCAGCAGCTGGCTTGCTGCCAAAAAGCCCAGCATATTGTTGTAGCTGGGTAAAAGCTGGATATTTTCCATCTCTGTCCAACAGCGGCATTGGATCTTTATTGTCTTCTTGTGTGTAAAGTGTGTGGAAAGTAGAGGGAAGATGCACGGAGCAGTAGTCCAGATGGCATTCCACAGTCTGAGAAGAAACATCTTG
>NW_010253228.1:45590-48090 GCF_000690775.1 Eurypyga helias | reverse complement strand
CCAGTCCCGAGTTCACTGCCGGTCCCTCGCTGTGTCCAGGCGTAGGCACAGGAGCGAAGCCTGCAGCACGGAGACGTGAAAAAGGCCGCGCCAGCACCCTGAAGCATACAGCCGTCTCACTGGCACAACGCCTCTCGTTGGGATTCCCCGCGGCGCACAGCCTGCAGGACCTGAACCCTCTTTCGGCTGGACGCAGGCTCGGGGCACAGCCCCCAAGGCAGGAGGGTTCCTGGGGCCTGGAGCGCGCCAGGGATAAACATACTGCTGAAATAGGAAGTTGCATATAAAGATTTCATGAACTAGATTATATTTTCATCACTCTTATGCATATGAAGTCTTTTAGTTTCTATAAATCTTACAGTGGGTTAGAATTAAATCGTATTAGTGTGAATAATAAATGTTCAGGGATCACTCATCTACAAACTTGTAGTATTTAATTTACAAGGACTATACATTTTTCAGATCTCCTAACAAGGAACTTTAAGCACTTCTTGAGGTTAAAAACAAAAACAAAAAAACCCACAACGGATCTGGAAAGCAAAAATGCTCCATTTTTCCCAGGATCCTGAGTGAGTGGCTCAGGAGGTATTGTAATTGTAAAAGCTTTCTGTGTGTAAGAACCTGACTAATACTTTTATTAGCATCTTTTTTTAATCCAGGTAACATAATAGTCAGTGTGTCAGATGAATGTCTCAGAGGTGGACCATTAAAAAATAAATTGCAAAACCTTGGGGAGATTAGCGTTTGAATCCAGCCAGAAGCTCCTTGAGGTTCTTGGGTGTGGATCAGAGTCCTTAAAGCATAAGTTGCTATCACAAACCACATCAGCCTCCAAGTTACTCTGAAAGAGAAGACAGTAGCCACAGTTATTAGCCTTAGCTCTAGACTTGTTACCTCAGGGTAACAAATACACAAAATGAGATTTTCATTGTGAAAAGAGGTTTCTTTTTTCTGACACCTTCTATTTCTAAAGAAGTTTGAAAAGCAAACAGTAAATAAAGTACATTGTGATGATATTTTCAGGGTAAATATTTATGGTTTAATTCGTAATAGTCACAGTTAGCCCTTAAGCAGGGTACTTTGCATGTTCAACATGCTTTTTAAGAGTCATTACTCAAATAGCACCATGGGCTGATACAATGGGAAATGGTTTCCCTTTTCTTACTCCAGGAAACTGAAGCAAAGACATGAAGTAACACGTGTAGAAAGGTTCCATGGCAAGCAGAACTGCATTTATCATGCAAGTCTCATTCATCAACAGTTCTTAAACAGCAGACCTTCATCCATCCCTCAGACTTTATTTTTTGTGCTAGATGCTGGCATACCCCGGGAACTGCATTTTTTACATCACCAGATATCATTTGAAATTCCCTGAAGGGATTACTGTTCTTTCTGAGGGATGGTACCAGTGCTGGACTTTTCAGCAGAAACTCTGACATAGAGACAGGGACTTACGATGTATGAGAAGGGTTTCATTTGTCATCTCCCTTCCTCTGATGCATTTTAGCAACAAGCTGCTCGTTTTCAGAAGATAGGTAAGAGCACTGAAGAAAATACGTGGAACTTCGTCATATTTCTGCAAGAGAAAAAGGCTGTTTATTTGTTTGGAGGGAGCACTGATAATTGTTCTTACAACTTCATACTGTTTTACTGTTCCTACTGCTATGCTGCTTGTCGGGGATTGGGGGGTGCTTAGCAGTGGTGGCTCTAGATTAACTCTTTGCTGTCTCGTCTCAAATCTACAGAAATGGTTCGAGATATTTCTTGAGATGGATACTTCCACAAGTCTGCAGGCAGTTACTTTGCTGAAGCTTTAGGCTTGAGGACCACACTTAAAGCCTTTTGCAGTGTTACTTTCCAAAGGTCCATGTGAATCACAGCAGAGGCATGAGTACTGTGTAAGCATATTCAATAATTGATGCAAACAGTTAAAACGGTGACACAACGGGAAGCAAAGTGGTGATTTAACCTTCCGTTCCCAGTACAGGGAACAGCGGCAGCTGAGCAGATTACTATGGAAAGGGCAGGTGTTTCTGTCGCGCCGCTACAGCAGCTTATGCCAGGTTAGGTACATCTGTGCTTTTCTGTGCCCAGCCTACAGGCAAGGCACTGCCTCCCAACTGCATGGGAAACGAAAAGGAATCGTGTCACAGGCACCAACGCTCTGGGCATCTGCCAACCTACGTAGCGAGGTAGAAATATTAGCAAACACGCGGGCAAAGAGTCCATTATGGAAATAAAGGGCATGGGAGAGCACAGAAACAATAAGCCGTGTTTTACAGTGGTTTATACGCTGCCGAGAAAAGAAGTGGGAGGGAAGAGACCGAATTCTCCTCATCCGAGGGAGATAAAGCACCATGACAAAAATCATTTGGGAAAGTGTTCAGCTCACTTAAAAGGCAGCCCTTTCGCAGCACTTTCAGAGTTATTTTCAGCTGCGAGCAAAGCAGAGGAATATTGCCACCGGGTAGAAATTGCTGCCAAACAATGATCGGTGAAA
>NW_010253228.1:14099-45559 GCF_000690775.1 Eurypyga helias | reverse complement strand
TGCTGAACCCCAGCCCATTTCAGATCACTTTCATCCTGCTCTTTTCTTTGTTGTAAGGCCCCATCATGGCAATAACGACTGCAAAGCGTGGGCAGCAGCCCATCCTGCCCCTCCACGCCAGGGCAGCGAGGGTTGGAGGCTCGCCACTGAGGCCTGAAGGGCTGAGTACAGGCTGCTTAACAGCACGGGGAGCGCACGTCCTATCTTGGCTCATGGCAGTCAGAAGGTCCTATTTGTGCTCCAAAAATTAGGAGTCGAGCAGTTCCAGTTAGGTTCATCACAAAGAGGGACGGCACTTAATCCTGTCAGGTACGGAGATCGGTGAGACAGCGCACCAGCAGTCAGAAGGGCAGAAGATAGACCTTGCGGAAGAGCAAGACTGATGTGGCAAGGAGTGCAGGTAAGACTCAGCAGCTTAAAAACTTCTCCAGAGCCAACATAATCTGTACAGTTCAGAAACTCTCCTGTGCCAAATAATCACAGGCGCAGAAACCTGCAGACCGCAGATCAGCATACGCTGGGGAGCCCCTACTTGTACCGCAGTGCGTCCGTGAGACTGAGCCATGTGCATGCTCACCAGGAAGGGTAAAAACTGAAGGAGCAGAGGGCACGCTGAGTGCTAGGACATCTCTGCCTTGTGGCATGTTTGCTTGCCTGGACTCAAGTGTAAAGGCAGGGTATGATCGTATATGACTATGGTTTTGCCTCCAGAGCAATCTACCTCATGCTAATGAGGTGATTAGGACTGTGTTTTCCCTAGGTAATCGCTCCTGCCAGCAGGCAGGGGGCATTTTGTGGCCATACAACCATGCTCTTATTGCTGCTGGATGGGATTCCCCTGTCCCAGAGCCACCATCCATTTTACCTGGTGCTCTGACACACAGCGCTTCCCACCTGTGCCAAACAGGGTCAGGCCAAAATGAACGCTTGCATGAACGGTTCAGATCATTGTACAAACATATAGTTGAGTTGCAGAAGCCCTGCACATTTTCCTACTGCTATTTAGAGGCTAATGTGTGTAGCCTTAACAATAATTTGTTTATTCATCCGTTCCAGTTTTTTTTCTGACTTCTATCTCAGAGGTGACGTAATGCACATTTTATGAGCTATAGAACAGTTATGGCTTAAAATGAATCCATATGTACCAGAACTGGGGGAAAAAAAAAAAAGGATTTTAAAAATACCTCACACGTATAAATTCTCCACATCTAAATTGTCGTTAATATTCCCCTTTGCTGATTTCTTACATTTTCTTAGTATAGAAAGAAGAATAATACTTCATGGTGGATCTGAGCGTATTTTCAGTGTATGGAGAATGGAGAGAAATCAGAATATTCAGAAATCTGTGAGCTGGAGGACAGCTTTTCCCAAAGTGTTGAAAAAGCTCTTTCAAATGAGGAAAGAAATTTCACTTTAAATGTCTTAAAAATATTGATGTAACAATGTGGTGCTCTGCAATGCATCTTTTACGCTTCAAGCAGAGTCACTGGTATATTCCCAAATTTCTTTTTAAAGCTGACTTCCAAAGGCAGATAGTCCTGCAGTAATCATAGAATCATAGAATGGTTTGGGTTGGAAGGGACCTTAAGGATCATCTAGTTCCAAACACTTATGCTTCCGTGAGGGATGTCTGTAGTACTTTAAACCTCAAGGTAGCTTCAAGCTCAGGTGCAACGTGGCTGCACCCATACTGACCTCAGCATGCTAAGTTGAAGGATGCACTCTAGCTCTTTGTGCTTCCTGCCCCAGCTCTGGCCACCCATATTACGGCTCGTGAAAGTCCTGTGGTTTGGCTGCAAATATCCAGTCTTGGTCTATATGAGCTTTCTTTTGCAGGTAGGAGTAGCCTAAGCGTAGGCTGCTGATAAATCCAAACCTTCCAGTGGGTAGCTTCAGGACCTGATGAGCAGGTTGTGTTGTTACATGCTTAGATAGGACACATGGAAGGTGATGAGCTGGTTCTTCCATGCCACAGACCTGTGCTAAGCAGTACCATCAGGCTGCACCTTCCCTCTTAGCATTCCCTGAAGGTTCCTTCTAGTCAGAACATACATTCTAACCTGAACGTTTGAACATGCATCCTCCAGGACTTGAGTTCGTGTGCAGTATAGACATGTCTGGTCACCTGCAGATTGTCCTGTGCTGGACACGTCATTTTTCTCTGCTAGATCAGTTGGGATGTAACTCAGAAACCTCTGCCCTGTACTGGTGCAGTCCAGGGTAATTACCCTTTGTAAAGGAAAACACAACTGCACAAACCTCCATTTAGCTCTTAAAAGCTGCTCTGATAATTGTCTTAAAACCAACCTGAAAATGTGAACCATTAGAAAGCATTACACCAGAGCCCGTTCATGCTGTTATATAGTAAAACTTTATTTGTACAAGCAATTGCAGTGTCTATCTCATTTAGACCCCATAGCACCTTCCTGTATGGCCCTCTGACTCCACGAGAACAGAGGCAATTCTCTCTGGGCAGCTATGTATTACAAAGGAAGCTACCACCACTGTGAGTAACATTAGCTTAACAAAAATATCACTGCTGTTGCCCAAACCTTGACCTACTGTGTAGTTCTTTTTCTGTTAACATAACTCACTTGACATCTTTACCTTTGTATGCCACTTTGCTGTGATTCCCTGTGACCCTTTTAAAGAACTGTGGTGGTGGTAGAGCTTCATTTCAGAGATGAACTGCAAAGCATAGCCAAATTCGGAGGGTCTGCAGGGAAGGACAAAGGGTTGTTTGTTACTATTTCATATATAGCCCACCCCAAAGAAATAACAAGAGAAGATGTGTGACTGGAGACAGCGTATATTCTCTGTCCTCTGTAGGGTAATGGAAGTGTGGGCGTTCCACACAGACTTGTGCTTTCTGAAGTTTCACTCGTTAGTTTTATTGCATCAGGGAAAGTAAAACAGCAACGATAAAAATGATGTTTGATGTCTCTATCCTTCTAACATTATAAACCAGCTGCTTTTCTCTTGTTACCTGAAGGATCTAGGAAGGTCTGAAATGCCAAAGGTCTGATGTGCATGATACCACTAGTAGATTTTCTAGGGTCTGGCTTGTCAGGGTCCTTCTGCTCACGAAAGATCAGAGCAGAAAAGTGCCAGGTGCTGCATTTCCCCTCCTTTCTCTCCCTGGTTATAGTTGTGGTAGTTTGGCTTTCACCTCTGTTTTCCTAGCCCCGTGCATTCCTCAAGGACTACAGGCTACTATGCTCTGCATCAACAGGAGGAGACAAAAGAGTGGTTTCTAGGGATGCAGGATGGTGATGCACAGACAAGACCAATTTACAGGATGTTGTGCTACAGCTCTCCTCGAAGGACAAGAAAGGATTTTTTTTTTTTTTTTAAGTAAAATCAGCAACAAACAGAGATTCTCAGAGGTTCTCACTTTGCTGCCTCCTCGGTCAGTGCTTGTACTCTTCAAGGGTAGTGAGAAAAGTTGCATCTTCTCCTTTTGATAGGCTAATAGAAGTGAGGTTGTCCACACTGACCTGCCCCTTATGACTTTTCAACTAGCTAGCAAGCTTTATGGCATCTGATAAAGCACGATTTGTTTTACTCTCCTGTTGCTCACTGGTACTTAGGCAGCTGGATGACTTGAAGGCTTTGAGGCACAACAGGAGTTGTGGTGTTGCTGTTGAGTATGGAAAACCGGCAACCGTGTGACATCATTTTGTTTCCCCAGCCTATCAGAGCCTCACATGAAAGATCTTGGGTAACGAGGTGTTTGCTGTCACCAGCTACTTCATTTGACCCTTTACACAAATTTCTGAACAGCACTGAGACGGTACCTGCATGCTCCTGTAGGATTTTCCACCCTACTGAAGAAAGGCCCAGCCTAAAGCAGGGCATGTCTCGGGCTCACTGCAATACCAGGTGCAGATGCAGAGCCCTCCTCTGGAACATACCACACCAACACTAACCGGTCAGCTCTCAGAGGGCCTCCTGAGTTACAGGAGTAACTGCATTACCTTGACAGGAAGAAGTTTCTTGCATAATTTCATAGAATCACAAAATCACAGAATGGTTTGTGTTGGAAGGGACCATAAAGATCATCTAGTTCCAACCCCCCTGCCATGGGCAGGGACACCTTCCACTAGACCAGGTTGCTCAAAGCCTCATCCAGCCTGGCCTTGAACACTTCCAGGGATGGGGCATCCACAGCTTCTCTGGGCAACCTGTTCCAGTGCCTCCCCACCCTCTGCATGAAGAACTTCTTCCTGATGTCCAATCTAACCGTCCCCGCTTTCAACTGAAACCCATTACCCCTTGTCCTGTCACTACAGGCCCTTGTAAAAAGTCCCCCCCAGCTTCCTTGTAGCCCCTTCAGGTACTGGAAGGTGTTATAAGGTCTCTCCGGAGCCTTCTCTTCTCCAGGAGAGAAGCCCAACTCTCAGCCTGTCCCCATAGCAGAGGTGCTCCAGCCCTCTGAGCATCTTCGCGGCCTCCTCTGGACTTGCTTCAACCAGTCTATATCCTTGTGATGTTGGGGGCCCCACAGCTGGATGCTCCAGGTGGGGTCTCACCAGAGCAGAGTACAGGGGCAGAATCCCCTCCCTCGACCTGCTGGCCATGCTTCTCCTGATACAGCCCAGGATACGGTTGGCTTTCTGGGCTGCCAGCGCACACTGCCGGCTCATGTCCAGCTTTTCATCCACCAGTACCCCCAGGTCCTTCTCCTTAGGGCTGCTCTCGATCCATTCTCCACCCAGCCTGTACTTGTGCTTGGGATTGCCCCAAGTGTTGAGTCCACAAGAAGAGCCAAGGAGTTTCTGGCTTGAGGCTCAGTGCCTGATCAACCAGACAGGATTGCAGGTTTGCGCAGTTGGCTCCAACGCCCCCAGGGCTCTGCACAGTGTCCCAGCAGGCACAAAAGTGCCACTGGCTCTTGGACCCTGCATTCTGGCCAACCCTTTACAGCAGTCTCTTCTTTGTCTCGGTGGAGGGGCAGTGCCCCTATTTCCCATGGAAGGCTGTTTCAGACACGAGAGGATGTGAACTGTCAGGTTTCTCAACAGTTCTAGATAAGCCTGTCCTTAAAGCCATCTCGTATCACATATCTCTTGCCGCCTTCTGCAGTACCAAACACCACCGTGCTGGAGTCAAGATCCGTTCATGCTCTTGGGGGTCACTCCTGGCCACCTCATTGTCTTGCAAGCTGCCCTTCTCCTCTAAGCTGTTTGAAGTAAGAAAACCTAGGCCGGTCTGCCAGGGAAGAGGGAGCCCTCCCACTCGTGGTCCCTGGAGGTGATTTACACCAGTGAGTGTGAGGGAAGGATCTGGCCTCAGGTGTTGAATGAGACTGGCAGTGGCAGCATGCAAAGGAAGTGTGAGGTTAAACGACTATGAGCTGTTGGGGCATCCAGGAAGGAGGGGCACAGGGTGCGGGAGATCTTCTCTGGATCTTGATGGGGGCTTAGGAGCTGCAAAGTCTGTGCTGTGCCCTGTAGCAGCAGATGGCTATATCCCATATATTTTCCTAAATGCATGTTCTGTTTAGCTGGACTTTGTAGTTCGCTGAGAACTGGAGGGATGCCGCACTTTTCTCTCCATACTGTAGGACACAGAGCCCCTCCTTGCCGCGGTGCCTGAGGTACCACTCCTGGGACTGCAAACCCTGTGAGACAGCCTAGTGCTGTGGGATGGCAAGGGCTCAGATGTCAGGAGCAGTATTTAGCCCTCCTGCAGGCAACATTGTCCCCACCCCATCTATCCCTAGTGCAGGCCTTTGTTTGTACCCCATGGGAGGAAAATAATCCCCTTGCCTCTGACCACACCTGGATTCAGCCTCCAATTTGGCACCTTGAAAAGTCGGCCAATTCTCTAACACTCTTGCCAGGACTAAAGCCAGAGTGAATGCAGCTAATTCTCACCGCTGTAATTAGGTGGCGAGTTAGCAAGGGGAGACCTCACCTGTTAGAAAAATAAGAAAAGAGGGAGAGAAAAAGAAGGGAGGAAGGGAGGGAAGAAGGCATGCAAAAAGAAAGGGAGAAAAAGAGAAAGAAAGAAAGGAAAAAAAATGAATGTACTCTGAAAAAGAAGAAAGAACACTGCGTGCTTGATGGCTGTAACCAAGAGGGAGGCCAGGAACAATCCCTTTCCTTGCAGGTGCAGGACAGAAGAGGCTGTCTTATGTAAGCCTGAGGTCTGAGCACCGGAGGGGCACCCGGGGTCTGGGGGGCAACTGCAGAGCGAGTGCCTTCTTACGTTTTCTGGCTCGCTTTGGCTGTAGGTCTCTGGGGAAGCCTTTACTGGAGAAATCAGACAAAGGTGTTCCTGTTGTTACACATGGGAATTCGTTTGTTCAGAGAAATGCCCTGAAAATATGTTGAAATCCAGTTATGCAGTCTCAGAAAAACAACAAAAAAATAATCTCCGCTAGTGCTCCACCAGTTCTGGCCAAAAATCGGCATTTTCCTCAGTGTATTTAGTAATCAGGTGCCTTTTTCCCCATGCCCCCCAAAAGAAAAAAAATAATCTGCTCTAGATTACTTGAAATAAAGGGGGCCAAAACCTGTGTGTATGGTTTTCTTAGCTTCTCCTACACAGAGAGCCAGGGCCATGGAAACACCAGACTAAGAGGCTTAGAATAAATCCTGGCAGTCTCAATGCTAGAAACTCTCCCACTGATAAACAAAGCCTAATAAATAAGTTTGAGAGAAAAACTAAATGAGAGTGCGTCATTGTTGAGCAGTTAATTAGGATCCCTCTAAGCATTTGTGCTAAAAAAAAAAAAAAAAAAATTAAAGAATATAAAAACATACGTTGGCAAGAGTGAGAACATGCTAAAAGTAAACATCGCTGTTATTATTAGTAGTAAAAATAATATTAATTAGTTGTATTACAGTAGCACCTAGTGGTGCTACTGGATCTCACCCCCAGATGAGATCAGGGTCCCCAAAACATAAAGGTCTTAAATAGAAATCGCATGTAAGTGCATTCATGTGCACATATATGTAACATACATACATAGATGTGTGCACATAGCATATAGATAGACGCACAACTCAAATGTTGAAGAAACCCCAGCAAAAGGAAATCAAGCTACAGAATATTTTGTAACTTCACGTCTGTTGTTCCTATTTTTTCACGTCGCTGCAGTGCAGCTCTTTGCAGTGGTTACAGAGGATACGGAACAGCAGTTGCAGTGCAGGAGTCAGAGTATATGTGTGTGTGTTTACTGATATACACATACGTATGTGTGTGTGTATATACATATCTGTGTATGTACACGCACACACAGAGGCGTGCACGCTCACACACACATGAAGCCATTTTTCTCCTAACTTGAATCAGGACAACACAGAAAGCTTGGCTGAAGAGTAAGTGCTACCCCAAAGGCTCCATTTACCCACCATTTCTTCACTGCAAGTGAAACTGCTGTCATCCTTTCTGTGCATGCACAGACACATTTTGGAGAGTGGTGTCTCCCCGCCTTGCACTGTAAAATCCTCCCTTAGGAAAGTCATAGTTGAATACTGCCCTCAGCAAAGTCAATACAGGGCTTTGTCTAAAATGGTACAGAACTGCAAGTTTCAGTTGCTGCAGTTGCTGCTGACTTCTACTAAACTAACCCAAATAAATTTAAAAATACACCTTTCCTTGTCTGATGTGAATTTGCACAGGATAACATGGAGAGGATGTAAGGACCCAGATGACATACAGTTAACTGTTACTCTGGATTCATTAACACATGGGAACTAATCTAATTGTTAATGTTCTAATGCCTGGGTTTCCTAAGAAAATGAGCCCTTGCAGATTATCTGGGTTCCTGTTTCAAACAGAATGCTGCTGAGGTGTTTTTAGAAAAAAATTGTGTTTACTCTAAAGTAGCAAGAGCAGAGGCATTGCAGTCTTGAGATTTCCAATACGGAAATTGCAGGGCAGGTCGAGGCGTCAGTTTAATGTTCGGAGACATGCTTCGTTTGAATGATAATTTCATTAGATTAGTTTGTAAACTTTTAATGCAGGTTGTATTATATGTCTAAGAAGAAGCAATTTGTGTGACAGACTATCCTTCATAATCCCCCTCTTCAGCCTTCTGCTAACAAAAGACCCTTAATACTGAAGATGTTTTGTGGGAGGAGAAACATTTTCCAAACAAGTAGTTTCTCTATTCCAGCCCAGGTAACAAAGAGGCCTTAGGAATTTCTGTGGGCCTTGTCAGGACTGGCCCATTGGTCTTAAAGCCACCTGCTGCTTAAGCCATTGGTCAATAGATTAACTGCTGCTATTACTAAGTGTTTAGAAAAGTAAGTTATGTGGCAGAGCAAACAAAATCAACCTCCTTAACACATGTTAATTCAAAATTTAATAAATCTGCACTGAGAACAGTAAAGTAATCAAGGGGGGTGGGGATGCTCAGGAAAGCTCTTGGTATGCACCAGTCCTCCAAGCAAAGTATCACATAGCAGATAAAAAGTCTTCGTGGAATCTTAAACAAAAGGATAATACTCTATTTGCTTTGCAAAATTCCCTTGACACTTCCCTCCACCCCTCTGCCTTCCTCCTTTTCTTCTGTTTTTCGGATGCTGTAGTGTGCCACAGGTTTTGAGCAATTTCCAAACCTCAGTCACAGACGGTAAGTTCACGATAAACATTAACAGTGGAGTAAATTCCCAGTGAAAAGATGGGAAGCATTCAAATACAGGCAAAAGCCATGACACTCCGCTGCCCCGCATGTTGTTCTTACTCTGTGTGAAACACACGTTTTAACGGAGCTCATCCTCCAGAAAAGAGAAAGCCACGCACCTGCCTTCACCCACAGTTGAGGACTTTGCATTGCCATGGAGGGCCGGGAGTATTTCGGCTGGGGAGCTGAGGAGTTCTGGGAGGCCGATGCAGGTACTCAGCCTCGTGCAGCTGGCCTGGGCAAAGGCCAGAAAGGTGCCACCAATTCTTCTTAAAATAAGTCATATAAACCTCTTTCCCCTACTGCCTGGAGCTATTTCATGAGGTGAAAGGAAGACTTGGGAGTAATATTTTAGTTTTGCATGCAAAAAAAAAGGGATCGAGAAACACCAGGTGTTGGAGCAGGTTGGCTTAGGAGTTCGTGCTTTTCTGTCACGGACTTCAAGCACTTGCTATTTCTCATACTGCAAATTTAAGTAACTGGTAAAATATAGCTCTCATTATCATTTTGAAAAGATCCACGAAAGTTGTTGGCATAAATTTCCATTTCTGCGATGTCTTTTCTTAACTCTTAACTTTTACAGTCTTATTAATGAGTCATTTGTTTCACAGATAAGTCATCTGTGACTTGAAATTGAAGATGGAAGTTATGGTTGCCCTTTCTTGGTTTATAATCATGGGATGGATGCTCCCATATGGGATGAGTCTGTGTTTTGTCCCAGGATGCTGAGGAGAATAGAAAGGTCCAGAAGAGCAGCAGTTCAGATCACAGGTGAGTTTGCCCACTGAGTGTCTGGGAGGAGGCAGAAGTGGAGGAATGCACCTTAACATGTGCCTGCTCCAGGACATGCACACTTCTACCCAAGGTGAGGTGTTGCAGCTGGCACTGGTCTTTTACCCATAAATGCGACCATTTGTTACTACTGGATTTGGGGCCTAGGTCTTTCCAGAGTTCCCACAAATCTTATACCAATTTTGCCAAGTGTATTCGGGTTCAGTACCTCTGTTAGGGAAACAAGGCATCTTCCAGTCAGGTTTTCAGAGTGGGTTCCCCAGGATCCATATGCTGGGTTGTGATTTCCCTGCAGATGTTTTGGTGTGGCTCTGACAGAGGCTTTCTTAACCAGGCATGTGAATAAATGCTCTGCAAGCCTCCACGCTGTTTGGAGGATGGAAAGCTCCCCCTTCACAAGGCTGCAAATCTCCTGAGAGGAGAATGCAGCAGTAACTCCAAAATGTTTTCCTTGCAGACCCTGTCAAGCTGTTTTTTCCCCTGGCAGGGGGGCATTTAGACCTCTATGAACAAGATAAGATAAATGATTTATTGTGGCATGGTAGGTATTGCTAGGCTATCAGCTGCCATCATGGAGCCCAAGCTGATGGTTGTAGCAAGATATTAAGGGCTATCTTTAAAAAGGACATTTATCTCAGATTTTTAAAATACATCAAAGCTCCTTGCATGTCTGGGAATATTTGGGGCTGAGTAAAATGCTAAGAACATTTCAGCTGGACTGCTATCCATCCTTTTCTCCCCATGCCTAGTCACCCTCCCTTCCAGCAGCCTGGTAAAATTGTGATGGAAGGTTAAGATCAGAGGCCCATGCATAATATAAGATCACCTGTGTTGCGTTCTGAGTATCTTTGACTCCAGAACCGGTTCTCCTGACAGGACACAGCGTAAAGAAAGCCAGACCCAGGCCTATACTTGTGCTCTGAGCACGTACAACACTTCCATGCACAGTATCTCTTTCCAAGGAGGTGGGTGAGCATCTGTCTTCTCAGCAGACACCCGAGCTGGGTTTCAGCCAGTCTGCTGGCAGGAGATACTAGTGAGCAGGGTCCTATTTGACAGCCCTAAGCTCTCGGTGGCTTAATATAACGCAGTTGAAATTCAAGCACTTTCCTGGTTTGTTGTGTAACATCCCCACGTTGCCTCTGCCTGGCAAGGTCAGCTGGATAATGTCATAAATTGATGCTCCCTGATTCCTTTTCACTTATCTTTCATGAGATGTTGCTTTCTGTGCCCGTATTAATTGTATAAGCCAACACAAAATGTGGAGTAAAGGGATATATTTTTAGATGTTGCTTTATCTGGAAAGCAGGAGACGCAGTCTCTTCTGAGGTTTGATACTCATGAGCCAAATGTTGCTTTGCTGCCATGATACAGTTAAAACACATGATTTCCTTGCTCCTTCATAATGAAGAAACCTAAGCTCAACTATTTTCCCCCTTTGAGGCTACGAAATCAAACTCTGAGTAAAGACTGATTTTGGATCATTTTCTGTTCTGAGTGTGCTAGGTATTACACAGGGTGCAAAGGCAATACACAGTGTAGTGTGACACTTAAACTGTTATTACACTTATATTGCATTTAGAAAAAAAATCATCAATCATTCATAGTTAACCTAGGAGAGCATTTTCCCCAATGTGACACTTAAATGTTTTAAAAATAATGGGATGATTTGTTTCTTTCCCCTTGAATATGAGGCAGCGAGGTTAGAAGGGGAAGCAGAGGGGGCATGAAAAGTGGCTTATATTGTCAAGGTCTCCTTAACTGTTAAGCAGTGGAGGAAAGAATCAGACTGCTTTCCTGGGTGAAAACAGAGATATTCTCCACTGATGACTGTCCTTCTAAGCCTTTCCTATCACAGGCTAGCAGTTAAAATAATACTCACCTACTGGGCATCCAGCAGAGTTGATCTACCTTTTCTGCTAGGAGGTTCACGTCCAGTCAAGCCTGATTAATCTGTTGCAAGTCCTGAATGATCCCAAATATAACACATAACAGCTACACCTGTTTATCAAGTCAGTTCATTTCCCTTCCCCTATTCCACACTGAAAAGGAGCATTAATTAAAACAGTAAACAAACGAGTGCCTATTCTAAATCAGAGCTGCAGGCAAAGAAGAGATAACTTAGACTCTTGAGAAGAGGGATTTTCTGTTAATTTATGGAATCTACTGTCACTCTCAGGGCAAGGGAGCTTATGTAGCTGGGAAATTGAAGCAGACAGGCTTTGTCTAAACACTTCTTTTTCAGAGAATCAGAGAATATCTTTTTTTTCTATTTAAATTTTTAATCAAGCTCGCTCTTTTTTTTTTTCTTCTTTTTTTTTCCCCCCAAGAAATTGCTAGATTTTTCCAGTGTTCTGGTGACTCATACAGCTCCTGTGAGATCTCCAAAAGGTAGAGGAGAGGAGTGAGGAGGAGAGGCAAGGAGCTGAGCTCTAAAAAAAAAAAAACAACCAACAGAGTGAGAAGATGAAATGTTCTGCTACCAAATTATTCCCCAGAAACTAATTGCTGTATTTCCATCCACTTTGATCAGTTTCCATCCACATTCATCGGTTCCCTAGCATTTTCATCTGGAGTCTTTGCCCTGGCCCTGGACTGGCATTGATGTGAGTGCAGGCTTTTGTCGGTTCAGAGACCTGGTGACTGCAGGGAGCCCACCTGGATGAAATAGTTCCAAAATAATGTCAAAAATAGAAGCTCATTGTCTGTACTGAGGAGCTGACAGTCCAAGACCCACCTATAAGAGCTGCTTGCTCTGTGCAACACAGAAGTGAGCGTATGAAGCTCACAGGACTGTGACAAAGGGTCCAGTCCTGCCTGCAGACATCACCAGGGACTGCACGGAGAGCACGGGGGGGGAAGCAGAGAGGCAAAGCCCAGGGCCCGCTCCTGGTGTTGCTTTACGGATGCTGTTGGCACCCGTCTCCCAGACTCAGTAGGCAGCAGGGCGGGCTGCCGTCCCCAGCCCAGCTCTGCTTGAGAAGTCTCATGGGGGAATCGCCCAGACGTGGGTGCTGCAAGGTCAGGGCCTCCACCTCACTATGGGGTTTGTTTTGCTTTGTTTTTTTAAGGGAGCCACATGCATACTCATTTTTTGGTATAAGGGGAGAGACAGCAGATGAGCACAGGAGTGCCTCAGAGCTGCAGGAGAAATGGGAGCCAGACTCCCCCCGTAAAGCGAAGAGGCGATGTGCTCTGAATCCCTCCTCACTAGCACGTTGCTGAGCTAATTGAAACTGGCTCTCCCACATCCCTGAAGAGTGCCCTGACCTCCTACCTATGGGCAGCTGGGGGGAGGGCTGAGAGGCAGAGAAAACCTTCTCCCCATCTTCCTCTCTCCCTGTCCCTCTTCATTTTTTTAGTCAGCAATTCTACCCTGAGAAACCTTCCCTGCTGTAGCTCCTGCTGTACGCTCCCAGGACAAGTTTCAGTTTCAACAAATCACCATTTTCTGTCAAAAAATTCGCAACCTGCTCTTGTTAGGAGCTGCTTTTCAATTCCAGCACATAGCTAAAAAGATTACCGCTCTGCCCAAAATAAAATACTATTGGCAGGGAGACAGTTTAAACTCCTATCAGCCAGGATTTGTCACGATGAAGGCTGTGTTTGTCGGGAATCAAACGATCATTTTGCTTCTTACAATACTGTTGGGACTCTCTCCCTGGGCTAATTAATGTATTAGATGTTTTATTTTATTTCAGAGTGAGATTTGGAATAATTCAGTTGGTGAAATTACATTGAAATTGTAGTTTTCATAAAATTACAGACAGACCAAAAAAAGTTCTGTAAACCTTTGTCATTTCAGATACAAACCTCTTTTAAAGCTACTCCTTCTACATATTTCAAGTCATCCAGCTTTTCCTGGTGGCATATCCAGTAATCATGTTGACAAATTAATGGTAGAGAATTAGTTGTACATTAAAGATTTAAATTATATTATGTGGCACATTGTCATAAAACGATATAAAACAATAGGCAAATAAATGTAAATTAATTCCAGTTACTGACATGTGAGACGCAGAGTGACATCTGTACACTCCACGACTTGCGCAGCTGCCATACTTTAAAACGTAAAGCGATGGGGTAGCGGCATGGAGCGGTGGAGCGGGAGGCAGGGGATGGGGTCAGGCCCGGTGTTTGGGAATTGCGGTGGGCCGGGCAAGCCGTACCTCCGCTTCTAAACAAACAAATCTGTGTCCAGCTTCGCCCCTGTGTGCCCCTGGGGGAAGGCTAGAAAGGTTGCCTTTGTCAAGCGGGATGAATACCTTGTCATGACAATACTCGGGGTTTTGTATTATCCCACCCCGACCGAAAACCCGCGAGTTCCTATCAAGACCGAAGCGCAATTGCTTCCCGGGGCACAACCCCTGGACTTTCAAGGGTTCGCACACTACTGTGCTGGCTAATTATATGTATTCCGTTTCCTGGTATGAAGGAATGCATTACCTGCAGCAAAGAATGCATAAAATATCGGGCGCGAGAGGCACTAGGAGGAAGCAGAAAGCCCCTGCTCTGGGTTTATACCCACAATCCAGACTCATGCTGAGAGCCTAATCACTGGGGCCATTCTTCAGGCTGTTGTCCAATCAGTCCCTGAATAGCAAAACCCCACAATGCAGAGTATGAATCAGAGGGGGCGAATAAACGTGAGCGCAGAGTTTTTTTGCAACAATACCTAACTGGGCCTTTCAGCCAGGACAACTCATGGACAAAAGCGCGGCGGAAATTGAAGTAACTTTTGGAGGCCCTCGGCAGTAAGAGCTAGCTCGACGAGGGTAGCACTGGCTTCTTTTTGTGTGTGCCGGATCAATTATTCGCTGGGAGGGTGAGAGGTGGAGGGGGGAAAAAAAAAGTCTTAAAAATCAGACATTTGTGTTGCACTGGCCTTGGAAATCACGGCTGTTCACTGAACAAAACCAAATATTTTTGTCGTCTCCTCCTCCCCTTGGCGGATGCTGCAGTGATTTAGGGGGTGGCTGGCAGAGTACTCGCATTCCTCACCCTTCCCCCCCTGCTCGCCCGAAGAAGAGAAAAGCTTCTTGAGCTATAGAGATGTCAGGTCCGTGTTTTAAAATTTAGCTTTGTTTACCCAACAGAATGGAATTCATTACTGCACGAAAGCAGTTCAATTTTCTGACCTTTTTTATTCAAAATGTTGGAAGTAGCAAAAAGCTCATTTGAAGGTCACAGGTTTATGTATCTATTCTCTTAAGTGTTTTAGAAATTCATATGGAGGACACTAAAGGTGGAATATGTGAAAACATACTGTTCATTGTTTACCCTAACCTTGCCACGATTATTAGATAAATGAGGGAAGCAAAATGGCATTAAAAGCCATTGTTAACAGTGAATTTTTTTTCCCCTGAAGACTGTTCATTTTTGCCCCCGATCTGCAAAGGTCATTTTCTAATTCTTTTCGCTGAGTAGTTTATATAACTTCTGCATTTCAAGTCTATAAAAAGCTTTTGCAGACTTTTCATACTGTAAGTAGTAATTTGTTTCATTACTGTTTGAATTTTTATATGTAATTCCTACGGACGTTTTGATGATATTGTCAGGCTTAAAAGCCAAGAGGCTTTTCAGTTATTTCTTTTTTTTTTTCTTTTTTTAAGCCCAGATCCATTCTATCTGGATAATTTAAAATTAGTGAAATTAATCAGTCAGTGATTTAAAAGCCAAACTTTGCAGCGAAAGGGACTCAGAGCAAAATTATTTTATTTTTCTACATCCGCAGCTGATTTGAAAGGCCTTTTCAGCCGGTTATCCGAAGCCGATATTTAACTGTTACTTATTCCCCTAATTTCTGTCCTTTGTCAGGGGAACTTTCCTCACTAGATCTTGTTGCTCCGTTCCACGCTAATTGCGGCTTACATTATATAAATGGCTTTGTAAAGAAAACTATAACCCCCAGCCTCGAAAGTTGCATGTTTCTATTTGCTCAAACTTGATGCACTTATTTTGAGAGGGTCATTTCGAGGAAAGCTGTGTAGGCACTGAGAATGTCCCGTATAATAAGCTTAAACAGAACCTTTTGTCCGGCCTAGTCTTCTCAGGCCCGAAAATTAGGCCTCCTTTTTCTGGCGGGGGGCTGAAGTGGTTCATTACCGCAGCCTCCTCCGGCAGGCCTTGGCCCAGCCATTCCCAGTGCTCGAGCTCTGTAACTTCCTTAGAAAGGACGAAGGAAAACATGGCACACAAAGGTCTTGTTAGCACTTCCTATGTGAAATTAGCAGCTTTCTAAAAGGTACAACTCCAATTACCTCACATTGTGGGGACGCGCACAAACCCAACAATGAGCCCAGTCTTGCAAGTGACATGCTGTCTCTCCGGAGTTACTTCCCTAATTAGGGATGACGAAGCCCCATTCTGGCGAGTGCATCTATTTACAGTGGGCCACAATGCCTTAACTCGAGCATCCTCCTGAAAGGCCAGTGTTAAAAAACACAAGTGCTCTTTTGGCGGAGCCGTCCGTGGGGAAGCGCCGCATTCCTCGCGGCTACACCCTCCCGAAAAGGGTGGCCGCTTTCCCCCGCATTGTTCACACTTCAGGATTCATTTGGGACAATAAAGCTCCTGCCCCGTGAGCGCTGGGAATTACAGTGGACAATGGGCAGGCTTTCTTAGCGGGGTCTAATGATGGAAAAAAAGAAAAATATTTATTGCTTTTGACAGTTTCACAAGGGGCAAAAATCCTTGTCGTGGATTTAGGTTTCCACAGCTGTTGGAGGAAGGGTGGTCATATGGACTAAAACAGTTCGGCTCCTTTGTTAAGAGGCTGAGCACAAGGGCCAAGCTGTGAAATTAAAGATTAAGTTCATTAAGGTAAGATAATTGTGCTTGCATCCTTGTTGATACAGGTGTATACAGGCAAGGCCTGCCCTGCCGGACCTATTTATTTACCTCCTGGCTTCTTCTGAGACAAATCAGCTTGTGAGGGAGAGGTGCTGGAAACGTGTGTTGTTTGCTCAGCCCAGGACGGGGCCGGTGACCCTCAGCCTTTGTGCGCAACGGCCCCGTCAGGAGGAGGAGGAGGGCAAGAAATATTTGGGGGCACCATGAAACATACCTTTGCCCACAGGATAAACCTGACCCGGTTTCAGCCTGGGGTACGAGTCGGCTTTTTTCCTTGGAAAAGAAACACCTTGAAACACTGGTGGTGTTGCTGTGAGGGAGTGGGAATTATTAATTCCCTGGTAGCTTATTTGACGTAAAAGTGTTACTGATTATTAGTTTGCTGCCGCTAAGTGTTTGGATTCTTCGCTATTATTGTGTTATTTGTATTGTTAACAGTTCACAAGTTCAGCAGTTTCAACTAAATTGCACTGTAATATTAGGGTTCCAGTACGAAATTACTGCAGTTAATAATAAAATAAGACCTTTGTGTAGGTATATAGATAGCTTCCCAAATTCATTAAAAAAAAGCCCTCATGAATTAGCACAAACATACTGCTGGGGGTTGTGCTGTTTTTGTTCAGCAGATCAATTATCTATTGTGCTATTTCAGTGACGAAGAAGGATGATAATTTCGAGTGATTAAAAACACTGAAATACAGTTTTTTTTTATTTCATTAAAATAAACATAAAGCGGGGGCTTGCACCAAGGAGCCTGGTGGTTCACTTCTGCTGGTTTACTTTCTCTTGGCCAGCTATCACCCAGCCCAGCATTCCACTCAAACCACGCGGCATCTCACGCAGCAAGGAGCCAGCTGAGGAGCAGAATCGTTTCCAAACCTGGTGCTCAGAAACTGTGCCTTGCAGGGCCTCTCCTGTGAGGGAGCACAGTTTAATTCACCATTGTTTCCCCTGCGACGATGCTGCTCCCCGATGCAGTCTTCTGTGGGTTTCGCAGTGCAAGGCAACTTGCAACGGCACACTGCGGTTAGGACACATCATCTCTCCAACACACTTCCTTCTACCAGTTTTGTGCAGGTCAGTGTCAACAAGTGGACACTAACAATTTTTTAGGGTTTAAAAATTACACAATCTGATGTCTGTACTTCCCAGGATAGGCCTGTTCACAGAATTTAATTTTCTGACCCACTCTACCTTGGCAAACCAAGAGCTTCTATGCCCATTTGGGAAAAAATATATGAAAAATATTGGTGACAGAAATTCCTCAAAGGCGACAGCTTTTCTGAAAAGCTGAGAGATGCCTGTATTAACAGACACATGAAAAATATCAAGGTTCTTCTCCTTCAAGCTAACAATACATTGGGCCCTATCCTGCTCACATTAAAGAACCAGTTCCATTATCTCCTGCCTGCTGTAATCTGCTTTCCCCATATAGGTGCCTACGGAAGCAAATAGTAGTTCAGGTTAAAAATGTGCTGAGCTACAGATATGCTAAATATTAGAAACCCTGCTCTTTCACAGACACATCTGTTTGTACACAGATTCTCTCTTTCTGATCCTGGAGAATATAAATGACATATCAGTGTTTTTAGAAAGAAAATCATTCAAGTAGCATACAATATCCTTATGACTTCTTCAAAATTTAGGTTTACTTATGTGGCATAGATAATGAATTCTGTTTGCTGGCTTGAGAGAAAATCCTGTTACATAGCTGGAATATATATCCTATCACAGCTAACATAACATTTCATTGTTTGAGCCATTTGATAATTACAAAAAAAGTTGCAGGCAACTTTTCTAGTGTCCTTAGCTCTCATTTTATGTTTTGGTCCTAGTGAGAGCACTCATTAGAAGGATACTTTGTAATGAGGTAAAATGGTTTCGATTTTTTTTTTTTTAATCTCAGTATGTTTTTTTCTATAAAGAGCTGTTTATTACCAAAATAACTTAAACCATTTTCAGCCAAGAAAATAATTTTTAATGAAGCCTGTGAAAAACAATTTATGAAAAAAATCCATTAAAAAAAACCCTTAACATATAAATCTTCAGTCTCTTCTGTTATAATTTTTTTTCATGGGGAGTTGAAAAATAGTTGTAAAATGTAACTTGAACAGTTCATGAAATAATCTTCCCACAAATTATTAAGGACAAATTAAATTAGCTTTGTTTTCCTGCATGTAGACATGGCTGAGGAAAGACAAGAACTTCCAATATTTACTGAATAGATCACAACCTAAAAAAGAGTATTTTGTTGAGATAAGTAAAAGAAAGAGAAGAAAATTGACACTTGAGCTGTGTTTCTCCATCTATGTTTGGATGCGTACAGGATAGAGGCATTGCAGTATTATATTTGAAAAATTGCATCTCTCAGGTAGAGTGTTTTCAAGAGGAGTTTGCACCCTGAAATAATTCACGTTGCATGTGTGAGTGTGTTCCTCTAAGGTGTGTATGCCCAGCTGTATTATAGGCACTGATGAATGCATATAATGTGTAAGTCTGGATGTGGATGGACCCAAGAGTGTGTGTGTATGAATACAATTTCTTTGTGGGTTTATGCATATGCATATATATTAATTCAAATACTTTGGCGAATTCATATTGCTTTATATATATTATATGCCAGAGGGATTGTTCGTTACAATCCTTCCTGGTCAGCATAAAAATATAACAGATCCAGTAATAATTAAAAAAAAAAAAAATTTAAAAACCCACCAAACTTTAGTTTGAGCTAAAGGAATTTCTGTAGTACTGTTTCCATTTTTCCTGCTTTGCCACCATGCCGCCGTAAATATAGTAGAAAATTTTTAGAAACCCTTGCCAAAACTTTTGTCTTAGGAATTATGCACTGATTTTTCACCTGTGATTAATGATTTCTGTGTTCCACTTGTTCTGTGATTGACCACCTCTTCTTGGAGAGTCGTTCTTCCCTCCCACAAGAACATATATCAGATTTGAACAGTACCTGTGTTTTGCTGAACAAACCATTGAATGAAATACAGTTCACACAATAGTTTCTGCTTTTCTTATTCTCTGAAGGATGAAACTGCACAGTTGCAGTTGTGTGCTCGGCACGTCTAGGGCTTATGAGAACATTTCCATGTGAACACAGGATGTTTTTTTCTGATTTATATGCCAGGTGGTTTTGTTTAACCAATATATGGTGAATATTATTAAGAAATCTATGAGATTGCATTTCCCTGTGTCCTCTACAGTATGTCCTAAAATTGTAATCTTACTCAGCTGCTGAGTCCACCTCCTGTTCTCTGTGGATTAGTTATTTAGCTTGGGTATTAAGTATATCAGAAAAGCTTAATCTAAGAGTCATTATATGTGTTTTAATATTAAAATTTGTCATTGCCAAATCAATTTTAATATTCTAAAATATATTCATCCCCTTTAACAGCATGATTAGCAAATGTTTTGCAGGGAAAATAGATGGACAGATTCAGTACATGGTTTTCACATAACATGTTATTCTGTCCTCTGGAAGTAAAATGCTCGGAGCTTTTTATATTGTGAAATATTTTTTAAAGGATTAGGCTGACATTTCTGAAGAATATTATATGGGCTAGACAGGCTGTCACTGAGTATTCATGCTTTTTTTGGCAAGAGATATTAGCCTTCCTCAAGCTCCATGCTGTGCTGATGGTACCCAAATTAGCAAACGTAGTTAGACTCCAGTGCAAGTTATTTTTCCTGCAAGTTATTTCCTGCAAATTTAATGTTACCTACTTTTTATATAAATGATCAGTAATTCTTGGGTGTAAAAGCTTGCGAGCATCAATTGAGGGACACAGTCGGTTTGTGCACAGGGATACTTTGGCCATCTGGAGAGTCCTTCTGTGAAATCCTCTGGGGCCTCCTGGGTAAGGACAGGTAGGCATCTGAATGAGCTAGAGTCAATTCTTTTATAAAAGATGCAGGAGACATATTTAAATGAGACTAGCAGATTACATGCCTAATCAATCACAGAAGTGCAGTGAAGCCCTTCTTTGCTCCATTTATTTGGTTTCATAATTTCTGTAATGGTTCTTTCTGCGCAATGCATGAATTGTCAAAAATGGGAGAGGTTGCTTACTTTATTTACTATCATTGTACCCAGCGACTACTCCCTCTACCAGGTAAAACATTTTTGTCCCTCCATGGTCTATGTCTACTCTGCAGGACTACAAACTTTAAACCAAACAGGTCGGGTCCAGCACAGAATCTTACTGAGAAGCACAACAATCTTGCCCACTTAGGACTTTGATCTCCTGGGGCAAGACTGCTTCCAGGAGCTACGCCAACATGTTGCTCCACAGCACTGCAGCCTTCAGTGCAGACATAAGCTTAGACCAAGGGTCTTCACGTAGCCGGAATTGAAAGAATCCTGCCTTGAAGAAGCTCTGTTCTGTCTTCTTTTGCCTGTTTTTGCTGCACTTCACAACATGTAGTTATCTTCGGTGGTTATGGGGTCCATTATAAGGAGGCTTGGGACTCCAGTTCTTGGAGTCAGGCAACGCAGAACATGGATGCTGTTATTCATCAAGTGGGCTGCTATTTGCTATCTCACAATCTATCTTATCAAACTGTAATTCTAAATAGACCCTAAAAAATACTGATGATGTGAGTACACTGATTAATTCTAAGTATAGAGTTAATATAATTTAATTTTCTGAAGAGTCTCAGCTCTTCTGATACACTCCTGCATCATGTTGTTCCTCCTTTATTTTGCCTTTTTATGAAGAACTGGAGTGTGGAAAATAATGATGGTCAAAAGGGGCTCAAAGGCTACTTGAGTGAAGGCAGAGGCCAGGGACACTGTTTCCAAAGTAGGAAAAAAAGCCTTAGGTGCTACCTAAGGTCCAGAGTAAGAGAAGCAAGTCAAGGGAACTGTATAACACTAGAAGAGAGAGTGGATTCAGACAGAATAAGTGGAAAAAAATGAGAGGAGAAATGATGGTGAGTATACAGAAATTGTAGAGCACTATGGACAGGGATGATGAGTTTAAAGGGCATATATTAAGAGAGGGAGCCAAAGGAAAGGATAAAAATGTCCACGATGTTGGTTGGAAGAGAGAAAGACAATTGACTTAGGGGTCAACTCAGAAGGTTTTTAAGAATACACTTGAGTGTAAGTACCTTCTACATAGCTTCACAGAAATTAAGCAGGTGCCTTGTAGTGAAAGCCATGTGTGCACTCATGTACCCTGCTAAACGGGAGCTTTTAACGATAGCCTTTGCACAGATTTGAGCAAGGGTGGAGTTGAACAAGAAAGGGTTACAATAAGCAAGATACATGGACAGCAAACAGAAAAAGACTAATGCAAACTGAGTGCTAAAGGTAACATATTTCTCTTTATGTTCCAGAGCTTCCTAACAACTTTTTTTCCACATCCTCTGTATTACTTTTACATCAGATTGACAACATTCAGCATTAATTTAAAACATCAGGTCTCACGAGTTCCCACTCTGAGTGTGTGCAGTGTTGTATCTGTAATACACAACATCAGTTGCAACTGGTTCAAGTTCACTTGAAAGATCCTTGGACAGGGAGAGGTCGTTCGGCTTTGGTAGGTCTGTGGGCGCAGCGTTCAAGTGTACAGTGCAGGCACAGATCTTGGTGGAGCTGTAGTTTTCAGTCCTTTTTATTAATTTCAGTTGGAATGGCATCCTACAGACAGCAAACTCATTTCAATATTTTGCAGTTTTACAGTGAGCAAGCTCATTTTAATATTCTGCATTTTCCTTTTCACAGCATATGATGAGTACCTCTCTTTCCCCACCCTTCCAGTTTTGCTCTGCTACCATCACTATGTTTCCTGTGCACCAGACACGTAGTTGGTGCTTCATACACAGAAGTCCTGAATGTGCCTTACCTCCACTGATGTATGTCGGTGGTGGACCTACCAAGAATCCTTACATTAGTGAAATTAAGCACTTATTTGTTTGAGGAATAGGACATGAGCAAAGACGTAGAAGAAGTGGGACAAATTCCATAGTAAGACCTTGAAGTTGTGGAGTATGTTATATGGTTTTGAGTACTTGTTGTGTCATAAAGCTTCAGTTATTAATGTAATGAGAATACTCATATTTTCTAGTTCCAGACTTTACTATTGACTTCCTATTGTCTCTGTAGCCCATTGATTCTCATGGTGACATCACTTTGATTTTTCTGGCTCCCTTTCCTTCTTTATACATCAGTCTGTGCCAGTAAGAGTAGTAAAGAGTTCAGGAAAGATGGTCTCTAGTGATGCTGATGGAATGTGATGTTTGTGATGGTGTTAAAAGATATTCCTTCTATTGCCACGGAGACCTTTCTTTCCCAAGAAACCCTCCTGGTTTGTTAGCTCCGTAGGTGCTGGTAAGTGTTTGATGTAACCACAACCATGGTTGTTGGATAACTTCTCTTTTTTTGATTCCTTTAAAACTGTTACCTTTTGCTCATAAAGCAGATAGATCGGCAAAGAGATGCTATTGCTAGGTGAAACTTCACTTCCCTGAGATTCTAGCAATACCTGAGGCACAACAAAATCTATGGAAAATATTGATTGACTTCAGTAAGGCCAGGAGTTTACTATCAGTATCCAATTTTTACCTTAGTTATGGTCCTCCTTACAAATGTGCTTCGTCTGAGGAAGAGGCTTTTTTAAAAGCTTTCAGGCAAGCCTTTCCATCACCAGAGTGGCCACAGATCAAAAGCTTGTACTGCTCTGACTATGTCATAGATTTACACAGTAATAAAATGAGAGCGCTGCGTTCTGCATCTGGAAATTCAACTGAAATGCTCAATCAGATGGCGCGGAGCTCTGTCGTTAAAGAAAATGCCAACCCTTCTCCAAGCCCCAGGAAGGCAAATTAATACAAAAGCCAGAGCTGGTCAAAAACTGTAGATATTTTTTTTTTTCTGAAAATGTCATTAATTTAAAAAAAAAGAAAAAGAAAAAGATTTCAGCCTGATTTAGTAACAGCACTGAGCACTGCACATTCCTTAATCTCCTGATATCCTGCATCCCATCTCCCACCCAGCCAGGGCTCCCTTTTCACAGGGGCTTTTTTCCCAGCATGTTTTATAAAGAGCTGATCCTTTCTATTTGACAGAGAAAAGTAACTGTAGCCATAAACAACCATTTTACATTTTGTAACTGCTTTCAGAACTGCCTTTTGTAGGGTGGTAAGTTACTCTCATGTTTTTCTTCCTTAAAACAAAAGAATGTTTCCTGTAGACCAGAAAAAATAAAAGGCAAAAGTCAGACCTCAAATTTCCATTCTTCCCATAGTAGACCAGTGGGCTCTGCTACAGAAAGACTTTTCACATATTTTAGAAATACTCTCATTCAAAAGATGGGAAACAAAACTTTCCCCTTGCCAGAGCTGGTGTGGCATTTGTTGCCAGACATTAAGATTACTTTTGCATTTTTGGTAAATTAGTATTAAAAGAAACCATAAATCCAATAAGCAGAGTCTCTGAGTCAACTGAGGCTCTGTACACCATGCCTGAACTTCCAACTGTGGGGGGAAAAAAAAAACACAAAAAACAACTAGTAACATGGCTGAGTATGTAAAAGCAAAATAGCAGGATTGAGTGCAAAAGTGGTAGGACCATAAGTGAGACCTCCTTAAAATACCTCATCCCTTTGGCTTCTTTCTGATTGTCAATTTTCATCGCTGGGAAAATTGCCTTTTCCTGACTTTGGTTACTAGGGCTCCGAACCTCTTGTTTCAGTGTCAGCACTGAACATTCAGAGCCTAACCCTGATGCCAATGCAAAGTGAAATTAATATCAGAGTTGTGTGGATCAGAACTCTTTTAAGAATATTTCCTTTGACCCTGCTCAGCAAAATCAACAAAAAAAAAACCATCCTAAGGAACTGCAAAAAGAGAATTGTATGAAAAACCTGTTATTTAGATAGAAATCTGAAATTAGTATTTTCAGTTGGACTTCCAACTTAAATTTTGCCTCTGTGTTAGGAGGGCTTTATGATGCCTGGATTTAGTTGTTTTTCACAGGATCAAAGCTTGCTCACATTATGTGACACATACATGATAGAGGAAATGATGAAGAGTAACATGCAGAAGGAACCATAAATCTTAGTAATTCTTCATAAATTTTAGCCATTAACATTTAATATTCCTCCAAAGATAAGCAAACAACATATATATTTCTAATTGAGTGCAACGCATTGCTCTCCTCTTCAGATTGCCAGCGTGACTTTTTTGTTATCGACCCTGGGCACTTTCCCTCTGCTTTCTTACCTGCTCATACTGCGCCGGTTGTCAGTATTTGGAGTGTTTGACATTGCTGCTGCCATTGTAAATTGAAAGATGGAACCATGGGCCAGATTGCTTTTATCTGTTATCCAGTTTTGATCTTTTCATGTGCTCTTTGCCAAGTAATGTCAGCCATGATTATTTCTAACTTGCCAAAATTCTGAATGGCTTTTAAACAGGTGATATTTTCCTATAAAAAGACTCTACCCCAAGCATGTTTCTTTTTCCAGCCCCGAATGTCACCTTTTCTCCCATAATTACAGTGGTCTAAGTGACACATTTCTGGACTACTGACAGTTTTAAAGATTTGCTGTTTGTGGGTATTGCAATTACTGTGCATTACCTTCTCCCTTCTGAGAGGAGTGAAATTATTTCCATAGATGTTGCTGCCTTCACGTTTTTGCCTTTGATTTTGCACAGTTGGCTCTAGACTAGATCTAGATTTGGAAGTAGCTGGGAATAACTTAGTGTTGGACAAATAAATAACTTCAGCCTTGGCTACTGCCGTCACTTATACGAAATCTTTCCTAAACTTTTTCCTTCTTGCCTGGAAGCATTTGCAAAAGCTTGTACCCTGGGTAGAGTTTGTGGGAAAATATTTTTGTGCCCAGGGTCACTTAGGGTGTTAATGATGCCTCGCATTACAATTATTCCCTTGTGTGGGTACATCTCTTGCAAGTGTGTGTTCTGTGTAATGATACATGGGGTCTATACACTTCTGCTGGCATTCCACCTCTTCACGTAGAGAAAGAGTAGTTTGAAAATGAAGTCAGCAAGCCGACTGGGCTTACTAAGTCTAAGTTTGTCATGTACTTGTCTGTCTTCTGGCTTTCAGTTCAACATCACAAATAAAACACAGCCATCAACAAACATTACTGACCTAGACATTGTGCAATGTAAGTGACATGTACTGTAAAAAAACCCAATAGCTCCTTGTCTCCTCTTTTGTTTCAAAATAAACCCCTGGGAAACAGCAGAGACACAAACCAGAGATCTATTGGTGGACTCCTCATCTTTTATTCTATATATCATAGCAAACACTTCCAAGGCAGACTCAGCCAAGTCTTCTACAAACTCTAGAAGGGGGATTCTCACCGTGTATCTGAACACTGGCTATGAATTTTAATATTTCAGACTTGAAGCTACATAAATCTGTCAGTCTGCACTGCAGATCTCTGGAACTGAAAGAAGAACTATACTATGAATTTGTAAAAAAATCGACTCCTTTATTGATGACTTTTGGACCATTGTTTTTTAATTTATGCATATTTACACAATTACATCCAAAAATTACCTTCATCAATTAGGAGCCTGAAACGGGAATTTAAAGAATGGAAAGAACAAGAGCAACAATAGACTTCACAGTCAGTCTCCTTTAAGTCCTAAGTATAGTCACGAAGTTGAGATACAAAAGCATTTGCAACAACAACATAGTGGGCAGAGACTATAAAAGAGAGGCCATGCAGCCATTAAGGCAATTAAGAAAGATTAAGATTGCTTGTGGTGGAAAGCCCCATTAATCAATAGGCCAGAAATCACAGCATGTTGTAGAATATACTTCACACAAAAAAAGAGAACAAACAGGCTAAATATATCCCATACCAAAGGTTACGGAGTTCTCATTAATGAGAAATCATATTAATCCCTCAAATATTGTTGGCTCCATAGTTAGGTTTTCCATTTGCACATGCAAGAACAGCGCTGAAGGAATGCATCCTAACTGATGCAGAACCTCAGCTGAAAAAACACCTGTCCACAGTTGGCACCAGAGATAGATCCAGCAATATTGGTGAGGGAAAGCAGACCTGACTCAAGGGGGCAACGGGTGGATGCGGCTCAGCGTTCTGCGGGAGAGGGACAGTCACTACAGTTATTCATCGCTAACAACAATGACGCATGAACCCCCGTTCACAAATGTGAAGCTGCTGTACACAGACGACATGATGCCTGTCAGAAGGATGGGTAATTGAAAATCCTTGCATTTGTAAAATGCCTGTGGGCATCTAGTACAAGTCTTCATATGGTAATGAGGAGGGGAAACAAAGTGGGAGGGCTACTGCACGTGTTAAAACTTGCACCTGAAATAATTGAAAATTGGCTTAGATGGGCTGAAACAGGCTCTAGGGGGCTCAGCTTCATCTTCAGCAGCAAGGTCACTGCCCAATTCCAGGCCTGTGCATGTCTGAAAGAGCAGCTACAGGTGGGCAGGGACTGATTTGCTAACTGGTTTTGCACAAATAGCTACAGCTGGGTGAGGTGTTTTGTTGGGGTTTTTGGTTGGTGGGTTTTTGGTTTGTTTTTTTTAAGCACACTGAAAAGCAGAGGTGGGAAAAGGTGTGGGTTTTTTTCAGGAAGAGGGTGGTGAGGCACTGGAACAGGTTGCCTAGAGAAGCTGTGGATGCCCCATCCCTGGAAGTGTTCAAGGCCAGGCTGGATGGGGCTTTGAGCAACCTGGTCTAGTGGAAGGTGTCCCTGCCCATGGCAGGGGGTTGGAACTAGATGATCTTTAAGGTCCCTTCCAACCCAAACCAGTCTATGAAGAGGTGGGTTTCAACCATTTTTGAAGCTGACACTAACTCCCAGAGCTTTTTGTCATGAATTTTCTACTTCTGATTCCGAATGAGTTTTTATTCACTGATTTGAGCTAATAGTGTGCAAAAAAAATTTTACTGAAATGAAATATATTAACTGTCCAAACAATGCTGTTTTAGTTTATTGGTTTGCAAGCATTCCTGAGATGTGTTGTTATTTTGAGGAGGGTTTTGTTTATTACTTTCAACTCTTCTAATTGCCATTCAGGTGAGGAAATGTTTCTTACAAAGCTGTAATTCTGGAGTATATAGAAACAATGGATGAGGCACCTGAAGTGGTCTTATGAATTTGTGAGTTAAATCTTCATTTTGGGGAGTTGGGGTTTTTTTGTAGTCAGGATATGTTTCTTTGGTTAACATTACTAGAAGATATTGTCAGAGGCATTGTAAGAGCCAGGATGATTTAAGAAAAGGCGGCTGGTGTTATGCTTACCTCATAACAGTTTTGCTGTTGAGTGTATAATAATAAATATGGGCTAAAAGCCTATTCTACTGCATGTATTCTAAGCAATATCAGACAGCTCTTTTCCACAGAAGTCAAGTATCCACAGTGTCTCCTTAATTTCAAGCAAGGCCACAGGCATCTGGACTTTGTTAAGGTCTATATACTTTTTGTTTGTTTTTGTTTTAGTACAGAACCACTCACACAATTCCCAGAAAAGCACGAAGACTTAAATAACAAATCTTCCTGAAGCAGCTGATTCTTAGGATCCTGTGAAAGAACACAATCTGATATAGGACACTAGCTGCACTAGCTTCTGCTGGCAAGTAATTACTTTACACAGGTTCTTCGTAGTTAACAAAATGCAGCATGGTATCTTTTGGCTGAACAAGCGAGACTGAAGAGCTGGCTATTTCCTTGACTGCAGAGAGCAATAGTCTTTTCCCATACAGCAGTCCCATTGTGCTTTTGAAGATCTTGGAGTCTATTTTGATACCGAGTATGTGTTATTGTTTTGGGAGGCAAAGGCACTCTGTAGATGTCTATTGTCCGCAATGATAGAGAAGCCTGGAGTTTCCAGGTTTCTTGATCTTGGTGCTATTTATATTCTAGTAAATAAATATTTTATTGTTGATGTGTGAGTGTTCAGCTGTCATAGTAGTGTGTGAGAATATTAGCCAATTTTTAGCTGCTGCATGTCTGTTGTCTGCCATTCCTGTTCTGTATACAATCACCTCATTCTTTGCCTATTGCAGCTTCTCAATTTTACTACATAAACACATCTTCTATCATATTGTTTATCCATGCATGGAGCAAGAAAATAATCTGACTGCACCATTCTGGACCTCTTGACATTTAGAAAGAGTTGGGATTTAGACAGACCATAGAAGGAATCACGCTATTCAAGATGCGAAGTGATTAAGACGTGAACAAGGATTTCAGCAGAAGCAAGGTCAAGGTAAAGATGAACTCAAGCAGAATTTCAGAGGTGGGAATAAGGAGAGTGGGAAAGGTAGTTTGATGCTATGAAAAAGCAGTTTATTGTTTTCAATTTTGCACTGCTGGGATAGTAATATAAAGGCTTTTAATATCCTTTAATTATACCATGCTAGTCAGAGCACAGAGATGCTAAACACTTAGTGACACATTGCTGCAGTTTCTTTTGCTTCCTTTTAATTTCTCTACTTCTCCTTCCTTGTGATGTTTTTCCCTATATTCAAATCAAGCATCTAGCAAAAGAATATTTTATATATACAAATCTCTTTGTTACAACTGGTTTTTACAATTTTAATTTACTTCTCTGGAATTCAAAAGCTCTTCCTGGTGTCAAAAGAAGTCATCACAGCCCTTACTCCCAATGTCTGATACCAGGAAGTAACAACACTTCCATGGAAATAATGTGCAGTTTCCAGGTCAGATTTGTTTTGCTTTTTCCAATATCTCTTCTCCCATAGTTGCCCTTTCATAGGCTGAACAGCCTGTAGCTATTAGGTCTGCTGGTGGAAAAACGCTGGTCCCAGTCACTGGGAGAATCCCCAGCCCCTCCAATATATTCATGCTATGTGGAGGAAACAAGGAAGAGAAATGGCAAGGAGGGAAGGGCGAAGTGCAAATCTTCGTAAGGAGACATCAAGGCTGCTTTTTCAAGTTGTGATGTCATAGTTTGACAGTGTCAGCTTTAGTAAGATTTTTTTGTTGTTGTTGTTAAAAATCTCAGTGCAATGCTTTTTGATGCTTATATGTTAATTTCATTGTGCACATGTAGATATTAGCCAAACTATTTGGCTTTTCATATCAGAGAAACCTAAACAGATCTATAATAAAATAGATAGCCCACCACTGACACTTGCCAAATGTTTTCACTCCATCTGTTTCTTCATAAGGTTCCACTTTTTCCAGTTCCCGCCTCCCACTTTCTATGGCACATTTTCTTCCACTGAGTATTTCTGCATAATACTTTCTTACCTAGAGATGAGCAGTACTTCTGATAATGGAACAGGTTAAAATAAACCCACACTGCACGCATCATTCTGTCCATTCTTTCTGTTGTATTACTAAAGTAAACACAATTCGTTAAAAAGCTTTATGAAATAATGTCCCGACCTTGAAACATAATTTGGGAGAAATTTTTTGGTTAAAATGTCCTGGCATTGTCAAAACGTGTTGTCTTGATTTCTTTGAGAATGCAGTCTTTTTCACTTTACTCTTTCCAAACTCTATTTTTTTCTTTTGAATGTCTCTAAACATTGGTTTAGGTACTGTAGCTTGATGTAGAAATTAAAAGTTGAAGTTTTAATGAAACATCTTAACTGACTGAAAGTAGAACTTTTTTTATTTTTGGTGCCAGAAATCTTTAAAGTGTTTGTGCATTTTGCTCTTGGTTGGAGTTTTAAAACCCCTCATACTGAGACCTCTAAAGCCTCTGCAAAATGTATTTTTCATTTTCTTTGTGCCTTTTATTGGCTCTGGGCATCTGCATCAAGAGAGAAAGAATTTTTGAGTCCAAGTTCCTGATCTCATACCCTCCTTCAGGTTAAGCACTCTCACTGATTACCACTGCTCCATTTAAACAGGAGGGAGGCAACCTCTTCACAAGCCAAATGCCATTTAGGGCTCTTAAGGTGGATGCAGTCACTGTGTTGATGAGAGGCAGCGTGGGCAGCATCGTTACCCTTTCACATGTTATCGAGCATGCGCTATCCCAAGTCTTGTAAACGGGGGAAGAAAGGTACCTCCCACTCAACTCCCTCCCCCACTGATAAATTGCCAGCACAGCTTTAAGTCAATAAGCTTAAATGCCATCAGGAAGCCAGTTGGTGGCCAGCACAGATTCCAGTGAGACAAACTGTTTTGCAAACCTGTCATACTGCAACAATTTTGGTTTCTGACTGGGTAGGCTACTTCGAGTCCGAGATGTTGAAGGCATACACAATGGTAATGAAGTTTGTGCTTGAGAGAAGACCTTATAGCAGAGAGCTAAGAACGAGAACTTGTATTTTAGGACTAGGAACAGTTACGACGATGTTGTTCGGCTTTCCTTTGCTCCCTCACAGTTTTCTACTAGCTTAAAACCCAACCACACAGCCAGGCTGACAGCACAGATAGGAAAGGGCTCATCTCTTTGACCAGGAGCAAGCTAAGCCATATTCTCATTCCCCTCCATAACATCTAACTTCTCTTCACCTACATGAAGTTCAGCCAGTGAGCTGTTACGCATGCGCAGTCCTCTGCTGGGAGCCAGGTAAAGCATTCCACTGCTTCAGCCAGAATGGAAATGGAGCTGGATATGAGAAGTGCTTCGAGAAATCCGGTTACCCTGTAACTGTTAGATACCAAACACGGGATACGTACTTTTATAACATCTGTGAGAACTCCCGCAAAGAAAACGAGCTATTGATCCAAATAGTACCTCAGTGACATTGACCAGGAGTGCCAGGTGAATGGACCTGCTCATTTTCATAATATTTTTCCAAGAAATAGATTATTTTACTATTGCAATTGTATCCATCCTGGTTGGAAATGCCACCTCCTCCTTCCAGACATTTAACCCACTACTAGGCTTTACCTGCTGACTTGGTCAATAACAGCAGTCAATATGTGGTATCACTCTATCTTCTCTGTCATATAAAAAGGTCATTCCCATTCTGACGATTTTTGCTAGTTTGAAGTGCCAGACAATATTGATAATTCTCTTTGGGGGGTTGTTTAATGGGATGAGCTTAACAAGAATGAAGTAGCTGAATATGGGCTTTCTTTTAACATTGTATTTCTTTCCAAAACCATACAAATTATATGTTCTAAATTGTACAATTTTTGTGTTTTGTCCATGGGTTTTCCATAAATCAGTTAATTTTTCTTCACATTTTACATTTATTAAGCTTTACTTTTTTTTTTT